>NC_044349.1:0-32500 GCF_007364275.1 Archocentrus centrarchus
TAGCAGAAACAAACACCTCGACTTGACTGAGACTCTAAAGACTTGTGCTGGGCTGTGATTGGTCAGATTTAACCTGTCTCTACATATATTGCAGCATGCTTGTATTGTAGCACGCACGCACACACACACTTCGCATTCAGGAAAAGCATTTCAAACAAATCAGGAAGACAGGATTAGGCGACTGTTTCTTTTTTCCATGGAGACAACCCGTGTTGTCATGTTTTTAACGGTAAACTGAATTAAACTGAAACTGAAACCAGATTAAAGGAATTCTGATCTAAACAGGAAGGTCCTTCTGTCCCCACAGGGGCCCAACCAGTCAGATCAGAGATGAGCTCACCCCCAACACTGATTTTATTCTGACAGACACATGAGCAGCTCGCTGCTTTAAAGAGGACACAGTGGGTACAAGCTGATCTCCCACAATGCATTATGCTTCAGGCACCACTGAGTGAAAAACAAATAAAAGGAGAAACTGAACTTTGAGTTAACTTCAATAGTTACTTCCTCCAAACCAGCAACATGTTTGTTAGATCCCATCCTACTAGACTGTTCAAAGAAGTCTTTCCAATTATTGATGCTTCAATCTTAAAAAATGATCAATCTGTCTTATTAGTTGGCTGTGTACCACAGGCTTTAAGGTGGCTGTAATTAAACCTCTACTTAAAAAGCCATCACTGACCCAGCTGTCTTAGCTAATATAGGCCAATCTCCAACCTTCCTTTTCTCTCAAAGATCCTTGAAAGAGTAGTTGTAAAACAGCTAACTGATCATCTGCAGAGGAACGGTTTATTGGAAGAGTTTCAGTCAGGTTTCAGAATTCATCACAGTACAGAAACAGCATTAGTGAAGGTTACCAATGATCTTCTTACAGCCTCTGACAGTGGACTCATCTCTGTGCTTGTCCTGTTTGACCTCAGTGCAGCTTTTGATACTGTTGACCATAACATTTTATTACAGAGATTAGAGTTGCTATAGGTATTAAAGGTACTGCACTGCAGTGGTTTGAATCATATTTATCTCATAGACTCCAATTTGTTCATGTAAATGGGGAGTCTTTCACACACTAAGGTTAATTATGGAGTTCCACAGGGTTCTGTGCTAGGACCAATTCTATTTACATTATACATGCTTCCCTTAGGCAGTATATTAGAAAGCACTGCATCAATTTTAGTTGCTGGGGGGTTCCCATGATGTAGTTCTTTTCATTCACCTCTTTTCACCCTGTTTATACCCCACTCTGCATTTAATCATTAGTTATCATTAATCTTGGCTCTCTTCCACAGACTGTCTTTTGTCCTCTCTCTCTCCCTCAGCCCCAACTGGTCACAGCAGTGACCCCCCCTCCCTGCCTGGTTCTGCTGGAGGTTTCTTGCTGTTAAAAGCGAGTTTTTCCTTCCAACTGTTGCCAAATACTTGCTCATAGGGGGTCATTTTGACTGTTGGGTTTTCTCTGTATTATTGAAGGGTCTTTAGCTTACAGTATAAAGTGCCTTGAGGCGACTGTTTGCTGTGATTTAAATAATGAATTTAACTGAATAGAATTAAACTAAGTAAACGTCCCTTCATCGTACCACGGTAACCTTTGCTCCTGATTATGGGTCAGATAAAGATCATCAGCTGTTTATGTCCCTGTGACCAGAGTCACACCAGTTTGGATTATTTACATTTACTTTAATGGATTACACAGCGGGGAATAAGTTTAATTACAGTAGAAGTCTTTCTGAAAGTGCTGTAACTAAGTTTAAGGATCTAATTCCTTCATTGTTATGCTCTTCAGTGCCAACACAGTGCAGAGCAGCTACCTAAACTCTGCTCCCAGTGAGGTCGATTATCTCGTCAATAGTTTTACATCCTCACTGCGTATAACTTTGGATACTGTGGCTCCTCTGAAAAGGAAAGCTTCAAATCACAAGTGCCTGACTCCGTGGTATAATTCACAAACGCACAGCTTAAAGCAGATAACCCGAAAGCTGGAGAGGGAATGGCGTCTCACTAAATTAGAAGATGCTCATTTAGCCTGGAAAAAGAGTTTGTTGCTCTATAAAAAAGCCCTCCGTAAAGCTAGGACATCTTACTATTCATCATTAATTGAAGAAAATAAGAACAACCCCAGGTTTGTTTTCAGCACTGTAGCCAGGCTGACAAAGAGTCAGAGCTCTGTAGAGCCAAGTATTCCTTTCACGTTAACTAGTAGTGACTTCATGGATTTCTTTACAAATAAAATTTTAGACATTCGAGAAAAATTATTCATAACCATCTCAAAGATTATTCTTCATGTTCGGCTGCTTTCAGCACTGCTGGTATTTGTTTAGACTCTTTTGCTCCAGTTGATCTTTCAGAGTTAACTTCAATAGTTACTTCCTCCAAACCAGCAACATGTTTGTTAGATCCCATTCCTACTAGACTGTTCAAAGAAGTCTTTCCAATTATTGATGCTTCAATCTTAAAAATGATCAATCAGTCTTATTAGTTGGCATGTACCACAGACCTTCAAGGTGGCTGTAATTAAACCTCTGCTTAAAAAGCCATCACTTGACCCAGCTGTCTTAGCTAATTATAGGCCAATCTCCAACCTTCCTTTCTCTCAAAGATTCTTGAAAGAGTAGTTGTAAAACAGCTAACTGATCATCTGCAGAGGAACGGTTTATTTGAAGAGTTTCAGTCAGGTTTCAGAATTCATCACAGTACAGAAACAGCATTAGTGAAGGTTACAAATGATCTTCTTACAGCCTCTGACAGTGGACTCATCTCTGTTCTTGTCCTGTTGGACCTCAGTGAAGCTTTGATACTGTTGACCATAACATTTATTACAGAGATTAGAGCTTGCTATAGGTATTAAAGGTACTGCACTGCAGTGGTTTGAATCATATTTATCTCATAGACTCCAATTTGTTCATGTAAATGGGGAGTCTTCTTCAGACAGTAAGGTTACCGTATTTTCCGGAGTATAAGTCGCACTTTTTTTCATAGTTTGGCTGGGGGGTGCGACCTATACTCCGGAGCGACGTATATGTGACATTTATAACACATAAACCAAAATACTCCAGCCACTTGACATCTCCGTGAACTGCAGCTTTAAGGCAGTCTTGCGTAACCTGTGGGCGCAGTGGATGATGGATGGAGAGCACAGCTTAATGGCAACTGGGAGAATGCGCCACCCAACTTTCCTGGAAGTCATTGGATGGATCAAGAAAACATGGGCTTCAGTGACAAACCATCCTGTTGGGATTCAGAAAGGCTGGAATAATTGGAACTGCAGCTGACGACGAGTCTGACTAACGCGACACAGAAGAGGAAGCGGCGCTTCGTCTACGGAGTGTACGGAGTTGTTTAGAAGTGACACCGAGGATGAAGAATTCAATGGATTGATGGTTTGGTTAACTTGTTAGTATGTTCTTTATGCTATGGTTATCTGAATAACTTAATGTTACGTTAACATACCGAACACGTGTTCGTGTGCGTAATGTAGCTGAATGTGCTACGTTAGCATAACGTAGGCGTAACCGTGTTCGTCCTGTTCTTAATCCATTATTATTTTAAATTGCCGTTCAAGATGGAATTTCTGCTCTGGGTCTCGGATTCTATCAAAGTGCGACTTATAGTCCAGTGCGACCTATATGTTTTTTTCTTCTTTATGATGCATTTTTTGGCTGGTGCGACCTATACTCCGGAGCGACGTATAGTCCGCAAAATACGGTAATTATGGAGTTCCACAGGGTCTGTGCTAGGACCAATTTTATTTACATTATACATGCTTCCTTAGGCAGTATATTAGAAAGCACTGCATCAATTTTCATTGTTATGCAGATGATACTCAGCTTTACCTATCAATGAAGCCAGATGACACACATCAATTAGTTAAACTGCAGGAATGTCTTAAAGATTAAGGCCTGGATGACCTCTAATTTCCTGCTTCTAAATTCAGATCAAACTGAAATTCTTGTTCTCGGCCCCACAAATCTTAGAACATGGTGTCTAACCAGATACTTACTCTGGATGGCATTACTTTGGCCTCCAGTAACACTGTGAGAAATATTGGAGTCATTTTTGACCAGGATATGTCCTTCAATGCACATATTAAACAATATGTAGGACCGCTTTTTTGCATTTGCGCAATATTTCTAAAATTAGAAACATCCTTTCTCAGAGTGATGCTGAAAAGCTCATTCATGCATTTATTACTTCTAGGCTGGATTATTGTAATTCATTATTATCAGGCTGTCCTAAAAGCTCCCTGAAAGCCTTCAGCTGATCCAAATGCTGCAGCTAGAGTACTGACAGGGACTAGAAAGAGAGAGCAGATTTCTCCCATATTGGCTTCTCTTCATTGGCTCCCTGTTAAATCTAGAATAGAATTTAAAATTCTTCTCCTCACATACAAGGTCTTGAATAATCAGGCTCCATCTTATCTCAAAGACCTCATAGTACCATATCACCCCAAGAGAGCACTTCGCTCTCAGACTGCTGGCTTACTTGTGGTTCCTAGGATACTTAAGAGTAGAATGGGAGGCAGAGCCTTCAGCTTTCAGGTGCCTCTCTGTGGAACCAGCTTCCAGCTTGGATTCGGGAGACAGACACCCTCTCTATTTTTAAGATTAGGCTTAAAACTTTCCTTTATGATAAAGCTTATAGTTAGGGCTGGATCAGGTGACCCTGAACCATCCCTTAGTTATGCTGCTATAGGCCTAGTCTGCTGGGGGGTTCACATAATGCACTGTTCTCATTCACCTTATTTACTTTGTTTATACTCCACTCTGCATTTAATCATTAATTGATATTAATCTCTGGCTCTCTTCCACAGCATGTCTTTCTCTCCCCTCAGCCCAACCGGTCGCGGCAGATGACTGCCCCTCCCTGAGCCTGGTTCTGCTGGAGGTTTCTTCCTGTTAAAAGGGAGTTTTTCCTTTCCACTGTCGCCAAGTGCTGCTCATAGGGGTCGTTTTGACTGTTGGGTTTTCTCTGTATTATTGTAGGGTCTTTACCCACAATACAAAGCGCCTTGAGGCGACAGTTTGTTGTGATTTGGCGCTATATAAATAAAATTGAATTGAATTGAATTGGGCAGCACGGTGGCGTAGTGGTTAGCACTGCTGCCTCACAGTTAGAATACCATCTGGAAGGCCTGGGTTCGATTCCACCTTGGCCCAGCCTCTCCCTCTCTCTGTGTGGAGTTTGCATGTTCTCCCCGTGCTTGCGTGGGTTTCCTCCGGGTACTCCGGTTTCCTCCCACATTCCAAAGACATGCACTTACTGGGGTTAGGTTAATTGGCTACTCTAAATTGCCCATAGGTGTGAATGAGAGCATGAATGTGAGTGTGAAAGGTTGTCTGTCCCTCTGTGTTGGCCCTGCAACAGGCTGGCGACCTGTTCAGGGTGTACCCTGCCTCTTGCCCTATGACAGCTGGGATAGGCTCCAGCCCCCCCGCGACCCTTAACAGGATGTGCGGAAGCGAATGGATGGATGGATGAATGAATTGAATTTAATTTAATTAATCTAGATTAATTATTTAATCAGACCTTTGATTCATTTTATAACCTGATCGCTGAATGAACAGCTCGCTGTGACTCACTCAACACATTTGTGGTATCGACACAGGCGCATGCACTACCTTCACCGTCTGGTCTAAGGAGGCGGTGGCAACTCGAGCCTGAGCTCCCATTAGGCCACAGTGCAGGTCTGTGATTGGCAGAGAGTGACGAGACAGGATGTGGCGAGGCTCGGGGGCGTGGTTATATCCAGCTGGGCGACATGAAACACAGCGAGGAAACAGAGAGCCGGTGACCACAATAGTCTGCATTCAGAACCACCCCGGCAGATTTCAGATTCACAGCTGACACTTCAACCGAAGAAGGTGAGTCTGAACCCATAAACACAAAATTGTTGCCTGAGCTCCCCGGTGGAGACTGCACCTTCTACAGGCAGACTTCATACTCAAGTCATGAACTACTTTGCTGATATAAATATAATTAAAAGTTACAGAACACGTCAGGTGTTTTCTCACCTGGACAGACTCCACACCAGAGCCAGGTTGTTTTTCCTCCAGAAACAAAATGGCTGCTATCATCTGTGAACTTCAGACAGGTGACATCCTGATAGTGACGACTGAGGACAGACAGCAGCTTACCTGTGCACACCTGGCCAATGGAAAACAGATTGAACACACCTGATCTAGAAGAAAAAAAAGATATGATTCTTTTTGACTGAAAAAAACTGTTGAAACTGTTAGAACTCAGTAATGTTCATGTTTCTTCTAACTGTGTCCTTCTGGATTCAAACTCTGGGTTTAGTGGAGTTTCTGGAGAAATCATTTCCTCTCAGGTCTCTTTGAGCTCTTCCTGAAATCTGTGAATCTTTGTGCCAAACTGAGTGAAGCAGCTCCTTTAGCCTCTGATCACCTCCTCTATGTGTCTACTGGAGTTTTATTCTAACCAGATGTTCACATGTAGCAGTTACAGTGTGTTAGTCTGAGATGTGTATTTAATGTCTGAGTCACAGCACGAGCTGGTCTCCACTCCTCTGCTCACATTCACCCTCCAAATCTTCCTTAATGGATTTAGCTTCTACTGTGACCTCCCTGATAGAAACAGTTGAGGAACTCTGAGATGATGCTCTGCCTTAAACTCTCCTCTGTTAGCATCATCTCAGCAGCTGTTTGTGGGATCAGGAAGTGGATGAAGAGCCTTACATAACTTCTCAGTTGGAAACATTTAAAAAAAAGTTTTCTGTTCAGATTAAGTCCATACATTAGTTCATCAGAGGACAGGAGAACATCAGAGTTTCTCCACGTAATCCTGCTGGGAGTCGGTATGTTCTCCAGCTTCCTCCCACAGTCTAAAGACACATTAGGCTAACTGTGTGACTGTGAGTGTGAATGTTTATCTGTCTCTTTGTGATTAACTGATGACCTGTCCAGATGTACCCCACCTCTCATCCCCCAGCAATCTGAATTACATAAGGGGAAAAAGATGGAGGCCAGCATGGTGGTTAGCACTGCTGCTTCACAGCAAGAATGTCGTGGGTTCAAATCCACCATCTGGCCGAAGCCTTTTTGTGTGGAGTTTCCATGGTGTTTATGTGGATTTTCTCCCACAGTCCATAGTTAGTGGGGTTAGGTTACCTGGTGATTCTAAAATTGCCCATAGGTCTAAATGTGAGTGTCTCTGTGACAGGCTGGTTACCTGTCCAGCATGTACCCTGCCTCTCGCCCTATGACAGCTGGGACAGGCTCTTTCTCTATTTTTTTGCCCCATGTGTGTTGAATGAACAGCACAGGACGCAGATGACTCATTCATTGTTTGATTGAATGATTGATTGATGACGTGAATGAATCCAGCTGAACATCAGTGAAGTTACTGAAAGAACTTCCGTTTAATGTCACGCTGTCTGCTTATTGGTCCGTACGTCAGCAGGTGAACTGGAGCTTAAAATAAATAAATTATAGTGAACTAATCAGAGAAGAAGCAGAGCCTGAGCTGACTCACCTCCCACAGGTAAACAGCCTCAGAAACTCCAGCAGCAAGGAAGAGTCCATTAGGTGAGGCAGACAGACAGGTGACCACACTGGACACACGATCTTCTGCTGCAGTTGATCCTGAACAACAAAACACATCAGAACAGGTGGGTGTAACTACAAGGTAAGATCAACATATCCAGGCTTATTCGTGTTAGCTGGCTGTGATATGCACAGAAGTCCAAAACAGAACACCGTTCAGGTTCAGGTCAGGCCATCCCAGGTCTCACTATAATTGCCCACAGGAATGTAAAGTAATGGTAAATGGTAAAGGGAGTGGTTCACTCTGATGAATGATTGGAGAGCAACTTGAGACTTATCATCTTACCCAAGGATACTTTGGCACACAGACTGGAGCAGCCAGGGATCAAACCATCAACCTTCTGGTTAATAGAGGTCCTGCTCTACTCCTGAGCTGCAGCCACACCAAGGGTAATGAAGTCACCCTGCAGGACAATGGAGTCCCCAAATGGGGGCACCCTCCAGCACTCCAAGAAAGCTGGGTACTCTGAGCTGTCATTTGGCACATAAACACAGAGGACGTCAGGACCCATTTCCCAATCCAGAGGTGCAGGAAAGCAACCCTCTCAACCACTGGGAGAAACTCCAACATACAGGCGCTGAACCGAGGAGATACAAATATGCCCACCCCCGCCCACTGCCTCTTGCCAGGGGCATCTCCACAGTGGAAACCCTCTCAAGGAAACTGGTCCAGAGCCCAAGCTGCACATTGTGATCAGCCCGAGTAAGCTAGCCGGCCTCTCAGCCTCAAGCACTAGCTCGGGCTCCTTCTCCATCAGATAAGTGACGTTCAGTTTCAGTAACTGCCTTTGACTCCACCATGTGATCTGTACTACACTGGACCCCTCCTGTGGGTGGAGGCTGGACAAACTCCTTTGGGCTAAACTTAGCTGGGCACCATAGGATAAGGTCCGGCCACGAGCAATATTTATTTATCTGCACTCCCACCCATAATGCATACTGTGCATGCTGGTACAAATTGCAAATTACTGGCTACAAATGTATATAGTGTTTTTGATATCTGCATATAGTGTTTTGATGTATGTGTGTATTGATATATTTTTTATGTATATAGTGTTTTTATTTTATTTCATCCTTATCTGTACTTAAGCTGCTATAATATGCACATTTCCCAAGGTGGGATCATTAAGTCTATCTACCTTATCTTATCTTATGAGATGCTTGCTGTCAAGCCCCTCCCCCAAGCCCAGCTCTAGGTGAGGCCCCAGTAACCCAGCCTGGGCAAGGTAACATAGTCTAGTGTTGTCACTTACTGCTATAATTATATATAATATATATATAGAATATATATATATATATATAATATATATATATATATATATAATTTAGCAGTAAGTGACAACACTAGACTATGTTACCTTGCCCAGGCTGGGGTTACTGGGGCCTCACCTAGAGCTGGGCTTGGGGGAGGGGCTTGACAGCAAGCATCTCATAAGATAAGATAAGGTAAGATAGACTTTAATGATCCCACCTTGGGGAAATGTGCATATTATAGCAGCTTAAGTACAGATAAGGATGAAATAAAATAGAAAACACTATATACATAAAAAATATATCAATACACACATACATCAAAACACTATATGCAGATATCAAAAACACTATATACATTTGTAGCCAGTAATTTGCAATTTGTACACAGCATGCACAGTATGCATTATGGGTGGGAGTGCAGATAAATAAAATATTGCTCGTGGCCGGACCTTATCCTATGGTGCCCAGCTAAGTTTAGCCCAAAGAGTTTGTCCAGCTCTCCACCCACAGGAGGGGTCCAGTGTAGTACAGATCACATGGTGGAGTCAAAGGCAGTTACTGAAACTGAACGTCACTTATCTGATGGAGAAGGAGCCCGAGCTAGTGCTTGAGGCTGAGAGGTGCCGGCTAGCTATACTCGGGCTGATCACAATGTGCAGCTTGGGCTCTGGAACCAGTTTCCTTGAGAGGGTTTCCACTGTGGAGATGCCCCTGGCAAGAGGCAGTGGGCGGGGGTGGGCATATTTGTATCTCCTCGGTTCAGCGCCTGTATGTTGGAGTTTCTCCCAGTGGTTGAGAGGGTTGCTTTCCTGCACCTCTGGATTGGGAAATGGGTCCTGACTGTCCTCTGTGTTTATGTGCCAAATGACAGCTCAGAGTACCCAGCTTTCTTGGAGTGCTGGAGGGTGCCCCCATTTGGGGACTCCATTGTCCTGCAGGGTGACTTCATTACCCTTGGTGTGGCTGCAGCTCAGGAGTAGAGCAGGACCTCTATTAACCAGAAGGTTGATGGTTTGATCCCTGGCTGCTCCAGTCTGTGTGCCAAAGTATCCTTGGGTAAGATGATAAGTCTCAAGTTGCTCTCCAATCATTCATCAGAGTGAACCACTCCCTTTACCATTTACCATTACTTTAACATTCCTGTGGGCAATTATAGTGAGACCTGGGATGGCCTGACCTGAACCTGAACGGTGTTCTGTTTTTGGACTTCTGTGCATATCACAGCCAGCTAACACAGAATAAGCCTGGATATGTTGATCTTACCTTGTAGTTACACCCACCTGTTCTGATGTGTTTGTTGTTCAGGATCAACTGCAGCAGAAGATCGTGTGTCCAGGTGTGGTCACCTGTCTGTCTGCCTCACCTAATGGACTCTTCCTTGCTGCTGGAGTTTCTGAGGCTGTTTACCTGTGGGAGGTGAGTCAGCTCAGGCTCTGCTTCTTCTCTGATTAGTTCACTATAATTTATTTATTTTAAGCTCCAGTTCACCTGCTGACGTACGGACCAATAAGCAGACAGCGTGACATTAAACGGAAGTTCTTTCAGTAACTTCACTGATGTTCAGCTGGATTCATTCACGTCATCAATCAATCATTCAATCAAACAATGAATGAGTCATCTGCGTCCTGTGCTGTTCATTCAACAACACATGGGGCAAAAAAATAGAGAAAGAGCCTGTCCCAGCTGTCATAGGGCGAGAGGCAGGGTACATGCTGGACAGGTAACCAGCCTGTCACAGAGACACTCACATTTAGACCTATGGGCAATTTAGAATCACCAGGTAACCTAACCCCACTAACTATGGACTGTGGGAGAAAATCCACATAAACACCATGGAAACTCCACACAAAAAGGCTTCGGCCAGATGGTGGATTTGAACCCACGACATTCTTGCTGTGAAGCAGCAGTGCTAACCACCATGCTGGCCTCCATCTTTTCCCCTTATGTAATTCAGGATTGCTGGGGGTATGAGAGGTGGGGTACATCTGGACAGGTCATCAGTTAATCACAAAGAGACAGATAAACATTCACACTCACAGTCACACAGTTAGCCTAATGTGTCTTTAGACTGTGGGAGGAAGCTGGAGAACATACCGACTCCCAGCAGGATTAACGTGGAGAAACTCTGATGTTCTCCTGTCCTCTGATGAACTAATGTATGGACTTAATCTGAACAGAAAACTTTTTTTTTAAATGTTTCCAACTGAGAAGTTATGTAAAGGCTCTTCATCCACTTCCTGATCCCACAAACAGCTGCTGAGATGATGCTAACAGAGGAGAGTTTAAGGCAGAGCATCATCTCAGAGTTCCTCAACTGTTTCTATCAGGGAGGTCACAGTAGAAGCTAAATCCATTAAGGAAGATTTGGAGGGTGAAATGTGAGCAGAGGAGTGGAGACCAGCTCGTGCTGTGACTCAGACATTAAATACACATCTCAGACTAACACACTGTAACTGCTACATGTGAACATCTGGTTAGAATAAAACTCCAGTAGACACATAGAGGAGGTGATCAGAGGCTAAAGGAGCTGCTTCACTCAGTTTGGCACAAAGATTCACAGATTTCAGGAAGAGCTCAAAGAGACCTGAGAGGAAATGATTTCTCCAGAAACTCCACTAAACCCAGAGTTTGAATCCAGAAGGACACAGTTAGAAGAAACATGAACATTACTGAGTTTCTAACAGTTTCAACAGTTTTTTTCAGTCAAAAAGAATCATATCTTTTTTTTCTTCTAGATCAGGTGTGTTCAATCTGTTTTCTCATTGGCCAGGTGTGCACAGGTAAGCTGCTGTCTGTCCTCAGTCGTCACTATCAGGATGTCACCTGTCTGAAGTTCACAGATGATAGCAGCCATTTTGTTTCTGGAGGAAAAGACAACCTGGCTCTGGTGTGGAGTCTGTCCAGGTGAGAAAACACCTGACGTGTTCTGTAACTTTTAATTATATTTATATCAGCAAAGTAGTTCATGACTTGAGTATGAAGTCTGCCTGTAGAGAGGTGCAGTCTCCACCGGGGGAGCTCAGGCAACAATTTTGTGTTTATGGGGTTCAGACTCACCTTCTTCGGTTGAAGTGTCAGCTGTGAATCTGAAATCTGCCGGGGTGGTTCTGAATGCAGACTATTTGTGGTCACCGGCTCTGTTTCCTCGCTGTGTTTCAGTGTCGCCCAGCTGGATATAAGCCACGCCCCCGAGCCTCGCCACATCCTGTCTCGTCACTCTCTGCCAATCACAGACCTGCACTGTGGCCTAATGGGAGCTCAGGCTCGAGTTGCCACCGCCTCCTTAGACCAGACGGTGAAGGTGAGTGCATGCGCCTGTGTCGATACCACAAATGTGTGAGTGAGTCACAGCGAGCTGTTCATTCAGCGATCAGGTTATAAAATGAATCAAAGGTCTGATTAAATAATTAATCTAGATTAAATTAAATTAAATTCAATTCAATTCATCCATCCATCCATTCGCTTCCGCACATCCTGTTAAGGGTCGCGGGGGGGCTGGAGCCTATCCCAGCTGTCATAGGGCAAGAGGCAGGGTACACCCTGAACAGGTCGCCAGCCTGTTGCAGGGCCAACACAGAGGGACAGACAACCTTTCACACTCACATTCATGCTCTCATTCACACCTATGGGCAATTTAGAGAAGCCAATTAACCTAACCCCAGTAAGTGCATGTCTTTGGAATGTGGGAGGAAACCGGAGTACCCGGAGGAAACCCACGCAAGCACGGGGAGAACATGCAAACTCCACACAGAGAGAGGGAAGGCCTGGGCCAAGGTGGAAATCGAACCCAGGCCTTCCAGATGGTATTCTAACTGTGAGGCAGCAGTGCTAACCACTACGCCACCCGTGCTGCCCAATTCAATTCAATTCAATTTTATTTATATAGCGCCAAATCACAACAAACTGTCCGCCTCAAGGCGCTTTGTATTGTGGGTAAAGACCCTACAATAATACGAGAAAACCCAACAGTCAAAACGACCCCTATGAGCAGCACTTGGCGACAGTGGAAAGGAAAAACTCCCTTTTAACAGGAAGAAACCTCCAGCAGAACCAGGCTCAGGGAGGGGCAGTCATCTGCCGCACCGGTTGGGCTGAGGGGAGAGAAAGACATGCTGTGGAAGAGAGCCAGAGATTAATATCAATTAATGATTAAATGCAGAGTGGAGTATAAACAAAGTAAATAAGGTGAATGAGAAACAGTGCATTATGTGAACCCCCCAGCAGACTAGGCCTATAGCAGCATAACTAAGGGATGGTTCAGGGTCACCTGATCCAGCCCTAACTATAAGCTTTATCATAAAGGAAAGTTTTAAGCCTAATCTTAAAATAGAGAGGGTGTCTGTCTCCCGAATCCAAGCTGGAAGCTGTTCCACAAAGAGGCCACCTGAAAGCTGAAGGCTCTGCCTCCATTCTACTCTTAAGTATCCTAGGAACCACAAGTAAGCCAGCAGTCTGAGAGCGAAGTGCTCTCTGGGGGTGATATGGTACTATGAGGTCTTTGAGATAAGATGGAGCCTGATTATTCAAGACCTTGTATGTGAGGAAAGATTTTAAATTCTATTCTAGATTTAACATGGAGCCAATGAAGAGAAGCCAATATGGGAGAAATCTGCTCTCTCTTTCTAGTCCCTGTCAGTACTCTAGCTGCAGCATTTTGGATCAGCTGACGGCTTTTCAGGGAGCTTTTAGGACAGCCTGATAATAATGAATTTCAATAATCCAGCCTAGAAGTATAAATGCATGAATGAGCTTTTCAGCATCACTCTGAGAAAGGATGTTTCGAATTTTAGAAATATTGCGCAAATGCAAAAAAGCGGTCCTACATATTGTTTAATATGTGCATTGAAGGACATATCCTGGTCAAAAATGACTCCAATATTTCTCACAGTGTTACTGGAGGCCAAAGTAATGCCATCCAGAGTAAGTATCTGGTTAGACACCATGTTTCTAAGATTTGTGGGGGCCGAGAACAAGAATTTCAGTTTGATCTGAATTTAGAAGAGCAGGAAATTAGAGGTCATCCAGGCCTTAATATCTTTAAGACATTCCTGCAGTTTAACTAATTGATGTGTGTCATCTGGCTTCATTGATAGGTAAAGCTGAGTATCATCTGCATAACAATGAAAATTGATGCAGTGCTTTCTAATAATACTGCCTAAGGGAAGCATGTATAATGTAAATAAAATTGGTCCTAGCACAGACCCTGTGGAACTCCATAATTACCGTATTTTGCGGACTATACGTCGCTCCGGAGTATAGGTCGCACCAGCCAAAAAATGCATCATAAGAAGAAAAAAACATATATAGGTCGCACTGGACTATAAGTCGCACTTTGATAGAATCCGAGACCCAGAGCAGAAATTCCATCTTGAACGGCAATTTAAAAATAATAATGGATTAAAAGACAGGACGAACACGGTTACCGCCTACGTTATGCTAACGTAGCACATCAGCTACATTACGCACAACGAACACGTGTTCGGTATGTTAAACGTACTTAAGTTATTCAGATAACCATAGCATAAAGAACATACTAACAAGTTAACCAACCATCAATCCATTGAATTCTTCATCCTCGGTGTCACTTCTAAACAACTCCGTACACTCCGTAGACGAAGCGCCGCTTCCTCTTCTGTGTCGCGTTAGTCAGACTCGTCGTCAGCTGCAGTTCCAATTATTCCAGCCTTTCTGAATCCCAACAGGATGGTTTGGTCACTGAAGCCCATGTTTTTCTTGATCCATCCAATGACTTCCAGGAAAGTTGGGTGGCGCATTCTCCCAGTTGCCATTAAGCTGTGCTCTCCATCCATCATCCACTGCGCCACAGGTTACGCAAGACTGCCTTAAAGCTGCAGTTTCACGGAGATGTCAAGTGGCTGGAGTATTTTGGTTTATGTGTTATAAATGTCACATATACGTCGCTCCGGAGTATAGGTCGCACCCCCAGCCAAACTATGAAAAAAAGTGCGACTTATACTCCGGAAACTACGGTAAACCTTACTGTCTGAAGAAGACTCCCCATTTACATGAACAAATTGGAGTCTATGAGATAAATATGATTCAAACCACTGCAGTGCAGTAACCTTTAAATACCTATAGCAAAGCTCTAATCTCTGTAATAAAATGTTATGGTCAACAGTATCAAAGCTTCACTGAGGTCCAACAGGACAAGAACAGAGATGAGTCCACTGTCAGAGGCTGTAAGAAGATCATTTGTAACCTTCACTAATGCTGTTTCTGTACTGTGATGAATTCTGAACCTGACTGAAACTCTTCAAATAAACCGTTCCTCTGCAGATGATCAGTTAGCTGTTACACTACTCTTTCAAGAATCTTTGAGAGAAAAGGAGGTTGGAGATTGGCCTATAATTAGCTAAGACAGCTGGGTCAAGTTGATGGCTTTTTAAGCAGAGGTTTAATTACAGCCACCTTGAAGGTCTGTGGTAATAGCCAACTATAAAGACTGATTGATCATTTTTAAGATGAAGCATCAATATTGGAAAGACTTCTTTGACAGTCTAGTAGGAATGGGATCTAACAAACATGTTGCTGGTTTGGAGGAAGTAACTATTGAGAGTTAACTCTGAAAGATCAACTGGGAGCAAAAGAGTCTAAACAATACCAGCAGTGCTGAAAGCAGGCCCGAACATGAAGAATAATCTTTGAGATGGTTATGAATAATTTTTCTCGAATGTCTAAAATTTATTTGTAAAGAAATCCATGAAGTCACTACTAGTTAACGTGAAAGGAATACTTGGCTCTACAGAAGCTCTGACTCTTTGTCAGCCTGGCTACAGTGGCTGAAAACAAACCTGGGGTTTGTTCTTATTTTCTTCAATTAATGATGAATAGTAAGATGTCCTAGCTTTACGGAGGGCTTTTTTATAGAGCAACAAACCTTTTCCAGGCTAAATGAGCATCTTCTAATTTAGTGAGACGCCATTCCCTCTCCACTTCGGGTTATCTGCTTTAAAGCTGTGCGTTTGTGAATTATACCACGGAGTCAGGCACTTGTGATTTGAAGCTTTCCTTTTCAGAGGAGCCACAGTATCCAAAGTTATACGCAGTGAGGATGTAAAAACTATTGACGAGATATCGACCTCACTGGGAGCAGAGTTTAGGTAGCTGCTCTGCACTGTGTTGGCACTGAAGAGCATAACAATGAAGGAATTAGATCCTTAAAACTTAGTTACAACGCACTTTCAGAAAGACTTCTACTGTAATTAAACCGTATTCCCCACTGCTGTGTAATCCATTAAAGTAAATGTAAATATCCAAACTGGTGTGACTCTGGTCACAGGGACATAAAAACAGCTGATGATCTTTATCTGACCCATAATCAGGAGCAAAGGTTACCGTGGTACGATAAGGGACGTTTACTTAGTTTATAATTCTATTCAGTTAAATTCATTATTTAAATCACAGCAAACAGTCGCCTCAAGGCACTTTATACTGTAAGCTAAAGACCCTTCAATAATACAGAGAAAACCCAACAGTCAAAATGACCCCCTATGAGCAAGTATTTGGCAACAGTTGGAAGGAAAAACTCGCTTTTAACAGCAAGAAACCTCCAGCAGAACCAGGCTCAGGGAGGGGGGGGTCATCTGCTGTGACCAGTTGGGGCTTGAGGGGAGAGAGAGAGGACAAAGACAGTCTGTGGAAGAGAGCCAGAGATTAATGATAACTAATGATTAAATGCAGAGTGGGGTATAAGACAGGGTGAAAAGAGGTGAATGAAAAGAACTACATCATGGAACCCCCCAGCAACTAAAATTGATGCAGTGCTTTCTAATATACTGCCTAAGGGAAGCATGTATAATGTAAATAGAATTGGTCCTAGCACAGAACCCTGTGGAAACTCCATAATTAACCTTAGTGTGTGAAGAAGACTCCCCATTTACAGTGAACAAATTGGAGTCTATGAGATAAATATGATTCAAACCACGGCAGTGCAGTACCTTTAATACCTATAGCAAGCTCTAATCTCTGTAATAAAAATGTTATGGTCAACAGTATCAAAAGCTGCACTGAGGTCAAACAGGACAAGCACAGAGATGAGTCCACTGTCAGAGGCTGTAAGAAGATCATTGGTAACCTTCACTAATGCTGTTTCTGTACTGTGATGATTCTGAAACCTGACTGAAACTCTTCAATAAACCGTTCCTCTGCAGATGATCAGTTAGCTGTTTTACAACTACTCTTTCAAGGATCTTTGAGAGAAAAGGAAGGTTGGAGATTGGCCTATAATTAGCTAAGACAGCTGGGTCAGTGATGGCTTTTTAAGTAGAGGTTTAATTACAGCCACCTTAAAAGCCTGTGGTACACAGCCAACTAATAAAGACAGATTGATCATTTTTAAGATTGAAGCATCAATAATTGGAAAGACTTCTTTGAACAGTCTAGTAGGATGGGATCTAACAAACATGTTGCTGGTTTGGAGGAAGTAACTATTGAAGTTAACTCAAAGTTCAGTTTCTCCTTTTATTTGTTTTTCACTCAGTGGTGCCTGAAGCATAATGCATTGTGGGAGATCAGCTTGTACCCACTGTGTCCTCTTTAAAGCAGCGAGCTGCTCATGTGTCTGTCAGAATAAAATCAGTGTTGGTGGGTGGAGCTCATCTCTGATCTGACTGGTTGGGGCCCCTGTGGGGACAGAAGGACCTTCCTGTTTAGATCAGAATTCCTTAATCTGGTTTCAGTTTATCATTTAAATTCAGTTTAACCGTTAAAAAACATGACAACACGGGGTGTCTCTCCATGGAAAAAAGAAACAGTCGCCTAATCCTGTCTTCCTGATTTGTTGAAAATGCTTGTTCCTCCTGAATGCGAAGTGTGTGTGTGCGTGCGTGCTACATACAAGCATGCCTGCAATATATGTAGAGACAGGTTAAATCTGACCAATCACACAGCCCAGCACAGTCATTTAGAGTCTCAGTCAAGTCTGAGGTGTTGTTGTTCTTCTTCTGCTACCTGTCCAGGTGTGGGAGCTGTCCTCAGGTGAGCTTGCTCCTGTCAGTCCTCTTGAATGTGGAGATCATGTCTGTGACCTTTGACCCTGCTGAGTACTCCTGTTCGTGGAGGAAGTGATGGAAGCATTTTCCAGGTGGTCTCTATGTAGCCAGTGAGTCGTGGTCCTCTATCTCATTTTCTCAGCTCATTTGTCTGCCTCACCTCCTCGTATCTTGGCTCCTCCCATCTGCAAAGACAAGCAGCGTAGGGGAGGCGGGGTCATGAGGAGAGGGATTTGATCCTCGCGTCAGAGCCTCAGTTTAACACTGTTAATAAAGTTTAAATGGTTGGAACTGTGTGTATCTTGCAGAGTCTCAGTCGGGAAAAGTCGTTCCAGTCGGACAGTGAAGGAAACCAGGTGTTCAAAGGTCACAGGTGAGACTGCAGATTTTTGAAGATAAGATTCATATTTAACTTAAATGATGTCTTTTCCCTCATTATGTTTGACTTTATTGTTCAAATTTTATTGATATAAGAGATTTCATATCATCATATTTGGAAATAAATTGATAGATTTTAAAGATGAATAAAACCTGCAGACCTCAGGTTTGTCACATCATCTCGTGACAACAGGAAGTGTAGTTATTTTAAATGTGGGTTATTTATTGATCTCTGCAGTTTATTGATCAGTCAGCTCTGACTCGTCCACAGAGGATCCATGTTTGAATCTGGAGTTCTTCTTCTTCAGCTCTTAGGGCTGCTGGACTCATGGGAGTCTGTTTGGTCTGAACTGTTGTATCACAGTCGGCTGCCTCTCGAGCTGGATTAAGCTTGCCACTCGCCAAGCAGGGCACGTAGCAGGAAATATGAGCTGAACATAGACTTAAAACAGGCTTGTGGCAACGAAACAAAAGTGATTAGAGTTCTTGTAAATCCCTTGTAAAAGGTGTTGTGATCTTCAGGCGTAACACCTTCAGGTATCAGAGCTTCTTCAGGTCATGCTTGATAAGCTCTCTGAGATTCACTGACTCTGCAGGTGTTTCCAGGTGAGTTAGATGTGGATTTGTCCACATTCACTGTGAGGAACACACAGAAGGAACTTCCTGCTGGTGATGGTCTGTAAGCTGGAAGCAAGCTGATAATTAATACACAGCAGTTTGAGTAATGGAGGGAAAACTCAGATGACTTGAGCTCACAGAGAGGCTCCCTGATCTCAAATTTGTGATCCACTGTGACAGTGGTGGTGATGATAATGTTGATGATGATGATGGTTAGCGTTAGGATTTGCAGGTTTTATCCTGCCTTTGGAAACATGCTCACTCTCAGCCCTGGATGCTCTCATGTGTCTTGAGTTTTACTTCCAGTAAATGATGAAATCATGAAGGTCAGAGAGAACCAGCAGACTGAGTTAGAAAGATTAATGTTCAACAGATCCAGTCTTTCTCTGAGTTAGCTGACTAAACAAAACCTGAAAATGCAGTCTGAGATCATCAGAGATCGAGCTCCGCCTCCTCCAATCGAAGACATGACCAGAAGAACTGGTGACCGAGGTCTATAAAATACATCAGTGGGCCTAACCTGAAAACCTGTATTATCATTAATCACATGATTCATTATCGCCTTAGGCTCATCGAGCAGAAAAATGAATTAACCTGAGTACTGTTCGTGCTGAGATTTGTCACAGAGTAGGGTGTAGCGGAGAAGGCAGGGCTCTAACTCATCCTCTGATGGTTGCCTCTGATCATCTTTGATTGTGTGTGACTTGGGGTTAGGGTTATAATAGTTTTGTATTTTACATTATAGTTTAGTTTTAGTTAGTTTTTACTTTTATTTCTCTAATTCAGTTAGTTTTAGTTAGTTCAGTGTTTAGTATTTTCATACTTAATCAGGTGCAAGATTCAAGGCGCAAAAGTGGTTATTGTGTAATGAAAACGCGACACAAGATACCCTTTAAAGAAATATATTCAACAACCAACTGTTCACAGACAGCAGCACTACATGAACATCAACAGGGAGAAACAAAGAAAAATATGAACTCCAAAACTCAATAAATTCTACAATAAACTTCAGCATCAATGCAGCAGATTAATAACACCTACATGTGGTGTTTGACAAAAACAAACTCTTTGAAGGAGTCAAAACACAACTCCAGCTGCATCCTGATGTTCTCACCACCTGATCCTGCTTCTGTTTTGGAGCTAGCTTGGTTAGATGCTCCTAATTAGACTTTCAGGGTCTTTGTGGCCTCTGTACACAACCTACGAAGTGGCCGACCTCATGTCCACATTTATGCTTGTGTAGCTGGATTGTGTGTGTTAATTGTCTTGTGGTTGTGTGCTGGTGTTTTATAAGCGGTGCAGGCTGGGACTTTTTTTGGTCCTCACTCTTTGTGCTCAGTTTTTTGGCTGCAAACATATTTGTCTCTGTTTTTTCACTTCCTTCATTCCCTCACTTCCATTCCAATAGTTTCAGCAGTCTCCCTCCAGGAATTTGCTGACATTTGTTAGTCCTGATATTGATGCTTTGATTATTATTCCTGATTGTTATTCTCTGACTGATAAAATAGCTGGCGAAAAGTAGCTGGAAAGGCAAAAGGACTAAACAGGTTAATCACAACGTTGTGGGCTGTGTGGACCTGACAAGTAGTCACATTTCTCCAGAGGTGAACATCAGGTTACCTTGTAGGATGAGAGCGGTTTCTGTAGCTGCCTTGTGTGCGCTTCTCAGGTGGACTTCATCATCCACAACAAGCTGCTATCTGTGCGATCGTACTCCCATATGGGACTCTTGCTGCTTCTTGGCAGACCACTGCCATAACTTGGAGGACCAGTGCTGTGAGTGCACACACATGCACACGCTGCCCGATGGCGCTCCCAGCTTAAGCTCGAAGAGTGTAAAATTTATTTCATATCAATCAACAAGGCTTTAAAAAAATGACAAACAAGGAAATGAAAGTCAGTTTATCGATAATTTCAGTTAGTTTGAAAACTCACAGTTCGCTTTTAGTTTTTTATTCCTTTTAATTATAGTTTTATTTATCTCAGTTAACGACAGTGTTTTTTCAATTTCAGTTTTTGTTATTTTGTTCGTTTTCGTTAACTATAATAACCCTGCTTGGGTTTCAGGTTTTGTTAAACCAGCTCACAAAGAAAGCCTGGATATGTTGAACTATTCATAGTTACATCCCTCCAGACTCCAGTTTCATTGAGCCTCAGCAGAGGAGAAAAACTTCATCTGTGAGTTAGAGGAGTTCAGGGAGGAGCTGAGGAGGAGCATTTATTGGCCAGGTTTATTTTTAGGCATTTACTGAACCAGGTTTGATTAACTTTATTGATTGAGGTTTATTGATCAGTGTTTGGGGTGGTTTTTGATTGTGGTTCTGGGTTATCCTCAGGAACCTGGTGACATGTCTCTCAGTATCAATGGATGGGACTCTTCTCCTGTCAGGCTCACATGATGAGACGGTTCGACTGTGGGACATTCAGAGCAAACAGAGCATCCGCTGCCTCGCACACAAAGGTAAGCCCTGCCCCCTGCAGCAGCATCATGGTTTAGAGTTTTTCTATCTGTGCTGCCTTGCTTAAGGGAACCTTCTCCTGTCACCTGTGGGACAAAAATTATTTAAACTGTCACCAGAGGGGGCGACATTTCACCTGAGGGAAGGTTTGAGGCTCTGTTCTCATGGTAGCTCAGGTTTGTGTGTGAAGGAGGCTCAGAAACATTCGCAGCTTTAACATCTCAGATACTCTTAAACACTTGTTTATTGGAAACAATCAATACTCTGCAGAACAATATGTAAAAGTTCTGCTGGGCTAAAACACACTAAAGTTCCTCACAGGGATGAGAAATTAAAGTTTTCAGTGGAATTAAAACATCTGGCTATCTATTGATCTGTCTGTGGATTTATCAGCCTGTAGTTTACTGAGCCTTTAGTTGAAACACAGTAGAAATGAATCAGCTGTTGTTTTTCCGTCTTTATTCGGTTCTGCGCCTTGTTTGTTGGGGTCAGTCATAACACAGCTCACTGAAGGCTCATCAGAGGCTGTGATGATAAATCTGAACACATTTCCTGTGGATTTGTTCTTTTTTAGAGGTCTAGTTTTTATTTTTATTTCAGTTTTTTCAGCTTCTGGTTCAGCTCGAGTTCCCTGTAATAACCTTTAGGTCTGATTGTTTTACACACCTGTTCACCTATGATTTATCAGCGATTCTTAGGTTAACAGGTGACGTGTTCTTCTGTCATTAAAAATGTTTCTGTGGTTAAAGTCTGAGCAGGTAAGAAGGGTGAAGTGAACCTCCTCCTCTTCTTGTGGCTTAAATCAGGAGTCAGACATGTTGGAGGTGAAGGTGAACTGAGCCTTCTCCTCCTCCTCCTCCATGGCTGTTGCTAGGTTATTAATGAGTCTGGTGGCGCTGGCGGCCGGTGTCTCCTCCTCTTGTTTCTGTTTGATAATAAGTGGCATTGTGGCGCTGTCAGGAACAGGAGGAGGGACCTTCCCGCCGTGATCGTGACTGGCATTTTATAATTAACCAAATCCTCCGTGCTGACGCCACCTCACTTCAAACGGCCTGTCTGTGACCGTAATCCCTCTTTTGGCCGGATGCACGGACTCGCGGTTGCCTCCCCCGCCCCATCACGTTTCTACTTCTCCTTCAGCCGCCGCTCACAAAGAGCCAGAGTGAATTTAAAGAGAAAGCTTCATCCTCCGTGACGGCAGCGCCTCAAAAGGATTCGTCTCAGCAGAGCAGATTTCGTTTCTCGCAAACACGTGAGGGAAGGCGCTGCGCTTGCTCTCAGTCCGTTTGTTTTGAAACCTGATCTGTCAAACCATCTGATTTTAACAGATATTTTGGAATTTTTAGACCTCATTGTCTGCAGATTCAAAATTCATCAGCATAATGAAACATGATGATTTTATGAAATGCTTCATAAAATCATCCACCGTCCACGTCAGACTCCACCTGCCGATAAAGGTCCTGCGATCTGGTGGAAAGAGGTCAACATATACAGGATTATTTATCTGGCTTCACTAAACATGACAAATGTTGTCACCTCAACACAGGTCTCTGAATCCAGCTGTGTGCACAGGGAACCAGTGTTAGACAGGTGTAGATCTACGTGTGGTGTTAGGCAGGTAGAACAAACTGTAAACCTGAAATAATCTGAGGAATTATGTTTAATCCAGACTGAAGCGGAATGTTTATGGCGTTATTTATTTTTCACTGAATGAAGAAACAATGACAACCCCCGTCACCATGAGACCGTGGGGGAGCTGAGCAGTCAGACACTGAAACATCCTCGCTGCAGGAAGGAGCGCTTTCACAGCTCATTCATCCCAACAGCAGTTAGACTGTACAACACATCATGATGTCATGAGTCACTTGGACACTTTACCTCCTCTGCCATCACTTTATCCATACAGTATATATACATTTTATTTATTACACTCTCACCCATATAATGCATACCATGTATGCTGTGTACCTTACCGGCTACAAATGTATATAATGTTTTGATATCTCTATATAGTGTTTTGATGTGTGTGTATATATGTGTGTATATGTGTATTGACATTGATATATATTTTATGTATATGTGTATAGTTTTTCTATTCTATTCTATTTTATTTTATTTGTTTTTATTCATCCTTTCATTTTTCTCTGTACTGAGCTGCTGTAATGTGCAAATTTCCCCGTCGTGGGATCATTAAAGTTTTACCTTCATATCTTATTTTATTTTTATAAAACATTTATAAACGAAGCTGTCGCTCAGCCTGAAATCACAATGATGTCATGTTTTAATATGGAGACGTTGTTGACGGTCATCACAGAAACTAATGCACTCACTAGCGCCCTCTGTTTGTGCTCGAGTAAATGTCACAGATTAAATACTGAAGACTCAGCTGCTTCTCCAGTTCAGAGGTGGGGTACACCTGGACGCAGAGAGACAGACAACCGTTCACACTCACATGCATGACTCTGAACTGTGGGAGGAAGCCAGAGAGAAACCACGCAGTCACAGGGAGAACATTCAGACTCCACAATGGAAGAACCCAGCCAGCCAGTGGATTCAAACTGAGGACCTTCCTGCTGTGAGGTCACAGCGCTGACCACTGTATCACAGTGCCACCTGCTGCCTTCATTTATTTTCATATATTTAATTTCTTTGAGGACATCATGGCCAGATTTAGATGATCTTCCTGGCTGTATTTAGTTATTTTGTTTCCTGGAGAAGCTGTATTTCAGTCCTACAAGAATGATGAAACCTCTCAGGACGTGGTCTCTTTGTGAGACTTTAATATTGGTTTTAAACACTCATTTCTCAGGTTGAAGGGGAGCAAGTCAGTTTAGGAGCTGAAATCTCTGAAGCGATCATCCTGATTGATCTGAGACCCTCTGAGTGGTTAAGCTTCACATCAGGACTCAAACATGTTTGTTTGCATGTTCACATTTTTCTCAGAGCTCAGACCTTCAGCTGGGTGAGCAGTCTGTCGATGCGCTGTCCTCGTGGAGACCCTGCATTCCCATCAGTATTATGAAACTAGTAAAACTGTGAATTTCCTGCTGTGACAGAAACTTTTTTTTATAAATGATTATCTGTGGGCTGGTTTGAATCCGGCTGCTGTGAAATAAACCAAATAAAGTGTGAGGTTCAGTCAGAGTTCTTGAGAGGAATGGGAGATGTGGATCAGTCTGAGTGCTTCTGCCTCCTCCGGGCTGTCGGCTCTCAGCATGTCAGATCTGCGACTGTTATTAAGAAACATCCGTCTGACAGCAGAGCACCGCTCCTGCAGGCACTAGAGAGAGACCTCCACTCTCTGCCACCACCTCCTCATCTCAGGATTCATTACCCCAAGAGGCTGAGCGAGATGCAGACAGCTCTAAAAGAACCTGAACACATCACGCTAGAATAAAGAAGACAGCCCTGAGGACACGATGACACCTGAACACACCACGCTGCATTAAAATGGACTGCACAGAGGACACCTGAACACACAGCAGTTGAAATTGATAACATTTTCAGTCACAAACATCCTGACATGTGACTCAGGTGAGCCTTCTTTGCAGTGCTCCTGACTGTGTTCCTTCAAACTGCAGGTAGACGATCATATTTATTTTTCCACCAAATTTGGTAAACATGAAGGTGCAGCCTTCACGGCATGCCGAGCCATGCTGTCATGTGATCGTTGTTAGAGTTGAATTGAGGTCTAAAATCCTCCTCAAAGTGCGTTCTGGTAGCTGTAGGACTTAGCAGCAGTTCCCAGTGCTTCATGCCGGGAGGTTTTTCCTGTCCTAGATTGTTCTGGCGTTTCTCTGGCTGTGCTCACCTGATGTTTTCTGCCATTATAAATGAGCTGTTTTGATGGTGGCTCTGCTCGTTCTTGGAGTGAAGAATCAGAGTCACTTCCTGAATTGTTCACTGGTTTCCTGCAGGTCGTTTGGAAACTTTGGGGAAGAGATGGTGGGCGGCATTAGTGTGACAGCTGTGCAGACAGTGTACCGTGAGGCAACCTGTATGCTTTTCTCCTTTCAGGGATTCAGCTTCATTATAATCTGAGACTTTATGTTCCAGGAAGCGTGGTGAGAACAACTTGAACAGCAGAATTATCATCAGTTGGACTCTAATATCTCTGAGTCTGTCTGGACAAATAACTGATGACGAAAAACTGCATCAACCGAAAAAATTAAGTGAAAACAGAGCCAAAACAATAGAAGTAATTTGAATTGACTCTAGAAATGTGAGACCCCAGCAGACTGAACAGAAACAGGAAGCTGTTCATCACTGATGATTCACAGAAGAAATGATTCAATTCTTTAATGTGATAATCAGTTAGAGACCATTTCAGGATTTCACTGTCGAGTCTCCAAAGTCAAACAACACATCGGTGACAAAATGTCTAAACTTTTATTCTGTTTGGAAATTCAGAGCTCAGCAGCAGTTTCCGAGTTTCTGGGGGTT
This sequence comes from Archocentrus centrarchus, assembly GCF_007364275.1. NCBI lineage: Eukaryota > Metazoa > Chordata > Actinopteri > Cichliformes > Cichlidae > Archocentrus > Archocentrus centrarchus. The sequence goes on from NC_044349.1 coordinate 25,720, forward strand.
TCAGCAGCGAAGGAGTAAAGGTAGCAGCCAGATGTAGGTTTAACTAAAGATTTATCATATCAAAATTCATTATCCAGCGTTTGACTGATAGTTTGATTATCTTTTGTTACAATAAATGTAGTCCAAGTCTGAATTCAGGAATATTTCAATAAATAAAATAGCATTCACAAAAAAATGAAAATCAGAAATCTGATGACTTGTCACCTGCAGGTATCAGTGCTACAGACAGGGGGTGCTGTGCTCAAATTAAAGAATCTGACCAATTAAAATATGAGATAAATTACGTTACCAGTTAATCTGCATACAAACGTTCACAACCACACTGAGTAAAATGAGACATAATCACTTGGTTTCTGCACATTTTGATGCCTTGACATTGTCATTTTGGCTGCCACCATGTTGGGTTTTTGTTTCCAGGAAGTGGCCATATTTGGACAAGTGGGTGGAGTGCTAAGTTATCAGCTAATGCTAGCTAGCTTGGTTAATCATGCTACACAGAGCGATACGTACTAATCAGTGCACAGAATATCACTTAGCAAACTGGAGCTCTGTCTTCTTGGATGGTCTGTTAGTCCAATGAAGTCACAGCAGCCATATTATTGGTCAGATAATTGCATTAAAAATGCTCCAAAAAGCTTCAACAGCACAAACACAGTCCAGAGGTCCAGATCAGGGACTCCAGGTAGCTGAGGTGAAGCCTAGTAGACAGCTAGCAGCTGCAGCCCCTGTGTCACCATCCATGTGTCACTCAGAGAGGCCACGCCCCTAATAATGCATCCAGGTGATTTATAGAAACCTGCTCCCCCATACAGCTGTAATGAATGGGGAAATTATCCACAGAGACCAAAGCAGTTTCAGTATCAGGCTGTAAACATGTTTATTTCTGCTGAACGTTTTAACATGGGAGTCTATGGGGACTGACTCACTGTGGCGCCTCTGCTGGACTCCAGATTAAGTTCAGGTTGCTTGGCAGGTTGATGGTGAAAAGGTTTCCTTCATGCTTCAGCTTGTGGAGCAGTTGGTGTGATAAATGTCTTAAATCTGGTTTAAAGGGTTTTTTCCATTTGTTTTGTGAAATATCGATAAAACGTTATGCAGCTGGTTTCCAGGTGTGCTGTGCAGGTGAGAGGTTCTGAACCAGCTGAGGGTGTTTCCTCAGAGTATCTGCAGTGTGTTGGCAGCCCTTCAGCCTCTAACACACTCAGTCTGATTTATCTGTCGTTTTGGACCACATTTGGACCATTAGTGTAATTCCAGCAGCCGGAGCCAAGCAGACGATCAATATGTGTAATTGAGTGGGAGATAATTAGCCCGTTTCTATTAGCACAACAAGCAGGAAATATGCTCTGACTTTTCAGTTCAAACCTCACAAGTTTCACTGCTCAGGGTTTTTATTTATGATGCAGAAGAGCGAGGACACACTTTAGAGAGAAACTCTTTAACAATGTGTTAAAACCGAACCTACAGGTCCTCCAAAGATTTACAGCATATAATTAAATAACTGAGTGTGCCAATGAAATGGCACTGAGGCGCCACAGAGTTATTAGTATTATTCCACCTGAGATTTTGATGCGTAACTTGGCCCTCAGCTTTGAGAAAACCTGACAGATTATATCAGGATGTGTGGTTCGATTTGGGAATAATGGGCCTTTGCCTTCATTTCAATGGGTGAATGCCCTGAAAGGCTGCTTTGGAGCCTCTTTATCATAGAAACATCATTCAAAGTTTAAACGATTGACAGGTGTCACAGGAAGTGTGCTAGACTTTGAAAATAAAAACTTCTAAAACTTTATCAGAGACTGGAAACTATGCCGGATTTTATGGATTTTCTAAATAAAATGTCAAATATTAAACTGACCCTTCAACAAATGTTTTAGCTGTCTCTTTCACTCAGACTTGGTGAAAGACACACATCTATACTTTGTTTCACCTTTGCAATAATTTTACAATAAAAGACCATTGAGTGGCTGTTTTTAGCCATCTCTACGTGATACATCCAGGTACACTGGAACACTCAAAATGTCTTCAGAAATGTTCTCATTCAGATTGAAGCTTTTCTCATGTCAGTTTGGTTTAAAGTCTTAATCACATTCATATACATCCTTTTATCATCAGTTCAAACTGGAAACACCTCTTTCTGCCACTTTGAATAAGCATACTGATTGAGCTTGTATTGGAACTACCTCTTCTCACTGATTGATGAGCTGATGGTTAAGCAGTTTGTGACTTTAAAATCAGAGTGGCAGGAAGTCATCAAAAAGCTGTGGGCCATATTAGAGTTAACATTTATTTTTCAAAATAAATGTTTTAAACTTGTTTCAAAGTATTATAATCACAAATTTAGGATTTTATTTTATTAAATATTAGACATTTAGCTAATCTGCACACCAGTCAAGTTGAGGACAGTTTAAGCTGTGATGTCAGACTGAGGTCAGTGTATTTCTGCTTTTTCTACCTGTGTCCATAACTTGAATTAGCATGGCGTTTGCTCTGATGGGTGGGGACACAGACATTAACGATGCTGGTGCTCAGGATTGGGATGTTAGAGAAGCTGAAATGTGTGTGGCTGTGCGTGTTTAGTTGAGGTTTAACCTTCAGGTAAAAACATGTCAAACCTTATTTCAGAGCAGTGTCTCCAAACAAGTTTTCTCCCTACAACAGCTAGGACGCAGCCCTCTGTTATGGAACAGATGTGGCCCCTCTGAGACCTGACCTAGATCAGCAGTTAAGAGGGTGGATGGATGGATGGATGGATGGCTGGCTGGCTGGCTGGCTGGATAGGCTTTACAATAACTGCCCACAGATGTTACCAAGGTGGCTGCTGAGCAGTGAGATTTGCTTCTAGGTGGACGGGACGTGGTGCTGCATGGTCCTTCAGAAAAACTAAATCTACAGAAGCTTCAGTTCTGATGTGAAGCGTTCCTTGAGTCGTCATCATGCTCTGTTCATTGTGATCTTCAGTCAGCTATAAGACATCTGTTGTGAAAGCTGTGTTGATGTTTACTGACTGGCTAAAGCATCTTTCAGCACATTAATGTTCATTCAGAACAGCTGCTGCAGTCTGATCATATTTCACATTAATCTGTGAAAGCTACTTCCTGCTGGTCTGCAGGAAATGTGTGCACGGCAAGGCATCTGTCAGATGCTTAACCTGCCTGCTCGGATGGAGGTGAATCTGCTGACTTAGTAAAGGTGAAAAAGGCCTTTGGAGCTGTTTAAAGTGAGCAGATGAGGTCAGCTTGCCTGTTTCTTTCAATGTGTAAATGAGCCACTTCCTGTTTCAGCCCTCAGGCGCTGTCAGTCAGCTCGGCTGCTTCATTACTGCAAACATCGTCCGCTCCCGGGCGATTTGTCATCCTTCAGCCTCTTAAATGGATCCTCGGGCTAATCTCAGGGAAATTAATTTGAAAAGTCCCCAGACAGGAAGTTGGAGTGACAGTGAGCTGGGGCGCTGCAGGCAGCGTGAAAACAGAGCAGTGAGGTGGCGGTGTGGAGGGGTTTTACAGAGGATTGAATGGTGGAGGTTGCTGCAGTAAATCGACTCCCACATGTTGTGGTTTGGAGCTTTTGTTGGCGTGAAATCAGTCTGGCAGAGCATCACCTCGTCAGAGCAGCGGCTGATTTACTGATTGAAGGCGGCGCTTAGAGCCGCTCCATCTTTGTGGCCTCCATCTGATAAGCTGCAAATCGAGTTGTTTCTGGCGGAGGAGTGAAAAGGTTTCTGCAGAGATTGAAGGAGGCTGAGCAGATTACAGCTGCCAGTTCACTTCCTGTGTTTGGCCTGATTTGATTGGTTGCTGCAGATTTATTCACATCTGATGTGAAGTTACAAAAACACATTTGTTTTTATGAAGATTTCAAGCTGGAGGTAAAAAAAAAAAACAGCTGATCGAATGGTTGATCAGAAGTATTGATGACAGGTTAATAAGTCAGCAGTAGGACAGTTTCTCAGAGGAGCTGTGGTCACCGTGGTTACAGACAGACAGCAGTATGATGTGATGAAGGTAAAAATGGTGTCTTTTAACCTGACACACACACACACACACTGATGAAGGTGGAGCTTCTGGTACAGGTGCTTTCCTCCTATCAGAAGTAGCTTGTTGTTCAGCCAAAGGAAACTTCAGCAGGTTGAGGAGAGCCACCAACCCTGAGATGAGCACACAATCACTGAGCCGCGGCCTTCTTATTTAACCTTTGAACCACACAGGCCATTATTCTACCACCTCAATGTTTAAACCCAAAGCTGCTTCATTACAGTAATTAGTTATTTTGGTCAGTAATAATAATCTGGATTATTTAACATGCAGCATTAAAATGAAGAACAGAAGATGTTGAGCTGATGGGGACTTGGGGTCACCCTGTAATAAGTTGGGCCCTGACCAGGTGGTGTTTTTGACCATAACTGACATGTAATTCAGTGAACCTTCTGTTCATTTGAACATAGCTGTCTGCTATATAGATGATTATCAGTGATTATTGGATGTAACAATCCAAGTGAAACCTGTTGAGGTTTTAAAACTGATTGTAATGGAGCCTGTTAGTTTAGAACTGATGGAGTCACAAGTAATGTTCTGCATCAGGGCAGAATCATTGGAGCTCTCTGAAACATGAAACTGTTCCTGAATGTGATGCTTGAAGTCGATGCGGTGAATAATACAACCTGTTTCAGTGACTTCCAGAAGTCTCATTGATAAATTATCATGCAGGTCATGTGACCTGACAGCTGTTAGAAACAAAGTGAGCTGGAGCAGCGTCTCAGTACAGAAACAGTCATGTCTTATTGAAGTGAAGGTCACCTGTTGACATCCATCATCTCTTCCTGATGTGACTCGTTCAGTTTCATTCAGAGAACATGAAGTCAGACTCGAGTGCAGCGGCTTAAATATTTTACTGATGAATTAGAAGAGCTTTAATATTTCACCCTGAAATCCCCCGAAAGACCGGCAGAAACTCAACGGCAGACACTTCGGTCTGTTGTGGAGACTTTGGGTGTTGATGGACACTTTGAGGGATGGTGAGAAACTTGGGGTTACAGTGGACACCTTCTTCTTTTCTTTTCTTTTTTCTTCTGCTCATCCTGTCCCAGCATCATCCAATGTCACACTGACGTTGGTCCACGTTTTCCTTTGTTGGTTTTTAATTCCGATTTGAAGCTGGGAGTCAGCGTAGAGCCGTGTTGTGATTTAAACTGGGAAACAGGAAGAAAACTCATGGTCATCAATACGTATTGATTATGGATCAACACATGTTGATGATGGGTTAATCAGTCAGCAGAGGAGCTGATGGTTGCCATAGTTGCAGAGAGTATGATGGGATCAGGTGATGGTAAACAGTGTATTTTAACCAGCTGCAGTAAAGGAGGAAACACGGCAGGTGGTGATCTTCGTGGGTTCTTCAAGCAGTCACTGACTGCAGAGGATTTTCATCCAGTATCAAGAACAACTCTCATATTTAAAATGTTTGATCCTCTGAAAATGAGGACTGTGTATAAAATGATGATGCAGAACTTTAGTTAAATATGTTGAATTAAAGGTGAAAGTCTGCACTTCAGTCACACCTGGATGGTTTGATTTAAAATCACCTGTGGAGGTGTACAGAGGGAACATTATAAACATCTCTGTCCACAAACTTTTGGACCATCTCCCCTGGGTTTGTTTCTGCGTGGCCTCCTCTCCTGTCAGACTTGATGTGATGAAAGTTTGATGGTCCGGTTTTCCCTCAGCCTCTGGATCGTCTCTTCCTGTTCAAACGTTTGGCTGAATACCAACTGCAGCTCACATCAACTGACGCACAAATGCCGATTCTGTCAGTTTGCAGCGAGAGGAAAAGCTGCAGGATGATTAACGTTTTATTAGCTGGAGGAGGACCTGATGAGAGCTGTGCAAAGAAACAAAGATCAAACGCTGTCAGATAAGAGCTGAACGTGTACAGAAAGCCGACAGTGAGTTTTTTTTTTTACTTCATGGATGTTTCATAAAAGTGTCATACAAACATAAAAAAAAATCAAAGCAGAAGGAAAATGTTAACGTTCACAAACAACATGAAAATAAAGAAAATATCAATGAAAACCTTAAAGGGTCAGTTTGCCTTTCAGGTGACTGTCAAATGATCAGTTTTAGTCCAATTTATTTGGTTTCATCTCAGTTTCAATAAAGATTCAGCCTGCTTCCACGATACACTTCTTGTTTGTTTTAAGAGACCTATACATTCATAATGTGATGAGCTTTGTTCATAGATAATGACTTTAAGAGCACCCTGTGCTGGTTACAGTGGAACGCTATTGCACTTCCTTCTACATCCACATGACCACGAAACAGGTGTGATGTCAGCAGGAAGGTAAAAGGCACACCTGGAAAACTTAAATCAGGAAGGTGAGCGATCCAGCTAGCTGTCCATCCAGTCAGAGGGCGAGAGTTGGCGTCCACCCCGGACAGGTCGCCAGTCGAACCTACGAGTCACCGGTGAACCTCACATGTGATTGGACTGGGAAAAGAAGCCAGACAACCCCCGCAGGAACAGGGAGAAAAGGCAAACTTCACACAGTCAGCCCAGGGATTAAGACCACGACCTTCCTGCTGTGTGATGCTGATCACGGCACCACCAATCAAATCAGAGATCCCAACCCAATGCACTCCAACAGCTGAGTCCTCCTCATAGTCACATGATCAGTTAACACAGCAAAAAGGTATACTGCATATACTGTGGTACTGCATTCGTTATACTGTAGAACTGCAGTCATTATACTGTGGTACTGCATTCATTATACTGCATATACTGTAGT
>NC_044349.1:37500-40000 GCF_007364275.1 Archocentrus centrarchus
GAAACAAATCCGACTTATTACCGGCTATACGGACCAAGCTCTCACTGTGGTTGTACAAGGACTGAATGGCCCGCAACAATGGGCCAGACACCCCATACTCCCGCAGAACCTCCCAAAGAACACCCCGAGGAACACGGTCGAATGCCTTCTCCAAGTCCACAAAACACATGTAGACTGGTTGGGCAAACTCCCACGCACACTCGAATATCCTTGAGAGGATAAAGAGCTGGTCCAGCGTTCCACGACCAGGACGAAAACCGCATTGTTCCTCCTGAATCCGAGGTTCGACTAACGGACGCACCCTCCTTTCCAGCACCCTGGCATAGACCTTACCGGGGAGGCTGATTAGTGTGATCCCCCGAAAGTTGGAGCACACCCTCCGGTCTCCCTTCTTAAAGATGGGGACCACCACCCCGGTCTGCCAATCCAATGGCACTGCCCCAGATCTCCACGCGATGTTGCAGAGGCGTGTCAACCAAGACAGCCCTACAACATCCAGAGCCTTCAGGAACTCGGGACGAATCTCGTCCACCCCAGGGGCTCTGCCACCAAGGAGTTGTTTAACTACCTCAGTGACCTCACCCCCAGTGATGGTCAAGTCATCCCCCTCATCCCCAGACTCTGCTTCCACTACAGAAGGCGTGTCAGTGGGATTCAGAAGGTCCTCGAAGTATTCCTTCCACCGTCCGACTATAGCCTCAGTTGAAGTCAGCAGCACCCCCCCCCCCCCCCCGCACTATAAACAGTGTGAGTGAAGCACTGCTTTCCCCTCCTGAGGCGCCTGACGGAGTGCCAGAATCGCTTCGATGCCGTCCGAAAGTCTTTTTCCATAGCCTCACCGAACTCCTCCCACACCCGAGTTTTTGCTTTGGCCACTACCCGAGCTGCATTCCGCTTGGCCTGTCGATACCTGTCAGCTGCCTCCGGAGTCCCACAGGCTAACCAAGCCCGATAGGACTCTTTCTTCAGCTTGATGGCTCCCTTCACCTCCGGTGACCACCATCTGGTTCGGGGGTTACCACCACGACAGGCACCAACCACCTTGCAGCCACAGCTCTGAGCAGCAGCCTCAACAATGGAGGTGCGGAACATGGTCCATTCGGACTCAATGTCCTCAGCCTCCCTCGGAATGCTGTCGAAGTTCTGCCGGAGGTGGGAGTTGAAGATCTCCCGGACTGGGGCTTCTGCCAGGCGTTCCCAGCGCACCCTCACAATACGTTTAGGTGTGCCAGGTCTGTCCAGCATCTTCCCCCGCCACCTGATCCAACTCACCACCAGGTGGTGATCAGTTGACAGCTCAGCTCCTCTCTTCACCCGAGTGTCCAGAACATACGGCCGCAGATCTGATGATACGATTACAAAATCGATCATCGACCTGCGACCTAGGGTGTCCTGGTGCCATGTGCACTTATGGACATCCTTGTGTTTGAACACGGTGTTTGTTATGGACAAACTGTGGTTTGCACAGAAGTCCAATAACAAAACACCATTCGGGTTCAGATCGGGCAGGCCGTTCCTCCCAATCACGCCCCTCCAGGTCTCACTGTCATTGCCCACGTGAGCGTTGAAGTCTCCCAGCAAGACTATGGAGTCACCAGATGGAGCACTCTCCAGCACCCCACCCAGCAACTCCAAAAAGGGTGGGTACCCTGAACTGTCATTCGGCGCATAAGCGCAAACAACAGTCAGGACCCGTTCCCCAGCCCGAAGGCGCAGGGAAACTACCCTCTCGTCCACCGGTGAAAACTCCGACGTACAGGCAGCAAGCCGGGGGGATACAAGAATACCCACCCCAGCTCGCCGCCTCTCACCGAGGGCAACTCCAGACTGGAACAGAGTCCAGCCCTTCTCCAGGAGACTGGTTCCAGAGCCCAGGCCATGCGTTGAGGTGAGCCCAACTATATCTAGCTGGTATCTCTCAACCTCACGCACTAGCTCAGGCTCCTTCCCCACCAGAGAGGTGACATTCCATGTCCCAATAGCCAGTTTCGATAGCCGGGGATCGGTCCGCCAGGGCCTCCGCCCTCGGCCACCGCCCGACACACACTGCCCCCGACCCCTATGACACCTCCTGCGGGTGGTGGGCCTGCAGGAGGGCCACCGCCCAACGCACACTGCACCCGACCCCTACGACACCTCCTGCGGGTGGTGGGCCTGCAGGAGGGCCTGCAGGAGTATGTATGTATATGTATGTATGTATATATATAAATATATGTATGTATGTATGTATATGTATGTATGTATGTATGTATATGTATGTATGTATTTATGTATATGTATGTATGTATGTATATGTATGTATGTATGTATGTATCTGTACTGTATGTATCTGTATGTGTCTATCTCTCTCTCTCTCTCTCTCTCTCTCTCTCTCTCTCTCTCTCTCTCTCTCTGCTCTTGTCTGTCTCTGTCTGTCTCATCTCTCTGTCCTGTCTCTCTCTCTGTCTGTCTCTCTCTCTGTCTGTCTCTCTATCTCTGTCTGTCTTCTATCTCTGTCTGT
>NC_044349.1:45000-112500 GCF_007364275.1 Archocentrus centrarchus
AGAAACAGCATGACATGGACCATGTCACTGCGATACGTTGGCTAGTCTGCTATATTGGAAGTGGCAAGTCAGCCTTAAATCAATGAAACCACATGCAAAGGGAGTGGATTTTCTGAATAAAAATGACTGACGTTTAAATTTAACTTCATATTTTAGATGGTCCGACGACCATTGAAATATTTACCGTTCTTCAGGGAGGGTCCCTGGGGTCGTGCGAGTGAGAGGGCCGCTTCCCCGGGTCCCATTTCCCGTTCAAAATGCTCTCATTCTGGCTCTGGGGGAGCTCGGGGCTCCAGGGCGGGGTGCTGAATTTTTTTGCACGGCCACGGCTCACCATCCTCGGATACAGTGTGTGGCCATCACAGTCCCTCGACATAAGGGACCGGGACGGCCCCTTCCAAAGGGAAAGAGGAGATGAGGGACCTGGGGAAGTGGCCCGTTCACTTGCACGGACCCGGGCCCGCCTCCCTGACCTCCACCGGAGGGAGAGGCACCTCCTCCACACATTGTATCTGAGCGAAGTGAGCCGTGGCCCGGGCGAAATCATTCAGCATCCTGCCCTGGCGCTCCGAGCTCCCCCAGGGCCAGAATGAGAGCATTTTGAACAGGAAATGGGACCCGGGGAAGCGGCCCTCTCACTCTCCATCTCTTTTTATTACCTGATCACTGCTAGCGCCCGCAGACGAAGACAAGCATATGTCTATGAAGACGAGGCTTCTGCTTTACTTTAGGAGCATGGGAAATCTCCAACATGGATTTAAAATGCTGTGCAAATCTGTCAAGCTCATATTTTTTCCTCTGAGATTCAAGTCATGTATCATATAAGCTGCTTGTATCGGTCAAGCATGTTATCTTTCAAAACCAATCACATACATATAGAATATCAATGCTGCATCAAAGACATTTCCAGTTCCCACGGTCCCTGAATGCAACAGCTGGGACTATGTTGTTCAGCCGCTGTGTTGAGCTGTCAGTCATGATTCCACACCCCCGTTATCTGAGGCTCCGCCCCCACGCCAAAACGGGGCCAAAAGTTTGAACTCGAAAAAAAAAATTTGAAACTGCGAAAAAAAAATCTGAAAGTGCAAAAAAAAAAACTTGAATCTGAAATGTAGTTTTGAAACATTTTTTTAAAAGTTTCATATCTTTTTTTTCAGTTGCAAAACTTTTTTTTTCCTGTTTAAATTTTTTTTTTGGGTTCAAAATAATTTTTCAGTTTCAAAATTTTTTTTTTCGAACAAATTTTATGGCCCCAATTTAGCTCCATAATTTAGTCGAATATATTCTTACGATAATTCGTCGACTAAAACTAGACTAAACTAAACTATTCAGATGACTAAATTATGACTAAAACTAAATTACATTTTCATCAGAAGACTATGACTTTTTCAAGTGACAGGAAAAAGTGTAATTTTTGGTACGTCGAGGAGAAGACAGAGAACAGATGTTTTCTTTCTGCTCACGGTTCTTTGACATGTAACTGTTTGTTTGTTTGTGTTTTCAGTCTGTGTTTGGTGATGGTGAAAATGTGAAGGTTCGAGTTACCGAGCTCGAAGAAGAAGTTCAGACTCTGAAAAAAATCAACAAAGATCTCTACGACTTCTCCAGCCAGCTCCTCACCAAACCCACATAAACACACACACACACACACACACACACACAATGCGCACACACTGATATATATTTTTTTTTTTTACAAAATAAAAATCTTGTTTTTGGAGAGCTTCCTGTCTGTGTTCATAAGCCTAACCCAGAAATCAGATTACTGTACTTATTGTAATCTGATTACTCTTTGTAATCACTTTATTCCCGCAGTAACCTTTTCGTGTCTCGTCACTTGTATTTGATTGATCACTTTAGTCATTTTTAGATGAGAAAAAAGAACCCGTTCAGATATCAGTAAATGCTGTGACTTTAACAAACATCATTTGGATTTGATAATCAGATTACTGAAAATGCATCAGCTGTCATGCTGGGGTTAAAGGTCAGAGTGTTTAGAGACTAAACACACTAAGCTTATTTGTCTCTGATCAGCTAAGAGGTCAAAGGTCATAGTGAAATGAAACTTGAGTCTGTCCTCACAAAGATGGAGACTAGAGATCTGATTTTGCGCTGATGGAGTCGCTGTGTCTGTCTTGATATATTGATGACTGATTATAGAAGCACTCAAGAATTAAATTTCAGGTTCCACTTTTCCACACCTGTACAAAGGATATGCAGCATCTTCTGCAGGTGAACTCAGGTGTGTTTTACTTCCTTTAATCAGCTGATTTTCCAGCTCTGTCCCTGTGACAGTTTAAATCATTTTATAATTCATCTTTGGTTCATTTTTAAAGCGATCTGGATGGATTTCATTTGTGTGAACTGTTATACCGTCACTCTGTTTGAGCCTTTCAACCTTTATTTAAACGAGCAGTGACAGGTGTTGGCACAAAAAGAGCCCAGATGTCAAACTCTAATAAAAACTAACATGAGGGATAAAAACACATTAAAAATATTGAAAACCAGATTAAAGTCAGAGATTAAAGCTCAGATATCTGCAGGTGGAAGGAAAGGGTTGGTTCAAACAGGAAAAACAAAAACCACTTTTTACAGGTCATTTTTATTCAAACTACAGTCGAGACCCTGAAAGCCTCAATAACATGAAAATGGATCATTTAATTTACAAGAGTTCAAAGACAAAAAAAAAAAAAACCTGCGCAATAAAAAAATATTCCATCAGTTTTAATTTTATTGGTTTAATTTTTATTGGTCAACCTGAGCCTGAATCTGGAGAGGGTTCCTGAACTGTGGAAGACTTCCTGCATAGTTCCAGTGCCAAAGATCGCACATCCCAGGGAGTCCAACCACTACAGACCTGTGGCCTTGACTTCTCACCTGATGAAGACCATGGAGAGGCTCATCCTGCACCACCTCCGCCCACTGGTGAGCTCAGCGCTGGACCCCCTGCAGTTCGCCTACCAGCCTGGCATCGGGGTGGACGATGCCGTCATCTACCTGCTGCACAGATCCCTCTCTCACCTAGAGCAGGCAGGGAACACTGTGAGGGTCATGTTCTTTGACTTCTCCAGTGCTTTCAACACCATCCAGCCTGCACTACTGAGAGGGAAGATGGAGGGAGCCGGAGTGGACAGTCAGCTGACGGCATGGATCATCAACTACCTCACCAACAGACCACAGTATGTGAGGTGCCATGACTGTGTGTCTGATGTAGTAGTCTGCAGCACGGGGGCGCCACAGGGCACTGTCCTCTCACCCTTCCTGTTCAGTCTGTACACCTCAGATTTCAGGTACAATTCAGACCATTGCCACCTACAGAAGTTCTCAGATGATACGGCCATCATCGGATGCGTATCAGATGGGAACGACCAGGAATACAGGGGGGGTCATCAGTGACTTTGTCGGCTGGTGTGAGAACAACGCACTCCAAATCAACGCCAGCAAGACGAAGGAGATGATCATAGACTTCAGGATGAAGCCACCCCCTACAGCACCGGTGAACATCCAGGGAAAGGACATTGAGACAGTGGTCTCCTACAAGTACCTGGGTGTTCATCTCAATAACAAGCTGGACTGGAGTACAAACACAGACGTCCTGTATAAGAAGGGCCAGAGTCGACTCCACCTGCTGAGGAGACTGAGGTCCTTTGGTGTCTGCAGGACTCTGTTAAAGACTTTTTATGACTCAGTGGTAGCATCTGCCCTTTTCTACGCAGTGGCCTGCTGGGGGGGTGGATGCACCGAAAGGGACAGGAGCAGGATCGACAAACTGGTGCGGAGGTCTAGCTCTGTGTTGGGATGTCCTCTGGAGTCTGTGATGGTGGTGGGTGAGAGGAGGATGTTAGCGAAGCTGACATCCATCATGAACAACCCCCATCACCCTCTTCATGAGACCGTGGGTGAACTGAGCAGCTCCTTCAGTCAGAGATTGAAACATCCTCGCTGCAGGAAGGAGCGCTTTCGCAGGTCATTCATCCCAACAGTAGTTAGACTGTATAACACATCATGATGTCTTGAGTCACTTGGACACTTTACCTCCTCTGCCATCACTTTATCCATACAGTCAGATACATTTTATTTATTACACTCACCCATATAATGCATACCGTGTATGCTGTGTACCTTACCGGCTACAAATGTATATAATATTTTGATATCTGTATATAGTGTTTGACGTGTGTGTATATGTGTGTATATGTAAATATATATATATATATATATATATATTTATGTATATAGTGCTTATGTATATGTGTATAGTTTTTTTGCTATTTTATTTTATTCTATTGAATTTTAGTTTTAGTTTTTAGTTTAGTTATTTGTTCTTACTCATCCTTTTCATTTTTTCTCTGTATTGAGCTGCTGTAATGCACAAATTTCCCCGTCGTGGGATCATTAAAGTTTTATCTTATCTTATCTTATCTTGATGCAGCAGCACGTTTCATTCATAAAGAGTTTCCAGGAGCAACAAAGAGTGGTGAAAAACATCTGGTGGAACATCTGCCAGCTGCTGAGTTTTATTAGTCACATGACTGGGTGTAAGTGATCCTTCGAGAGAGGCCAAGCGTTTCAGAGCTGAACATCTCAGGAAAAGAAGTTGTGTTCCTTCTTTAATTTCACTAAAGGGAAAAATCAGATTGTTTCATTCACTGTCCTGAGATACCATCTCCCTCCACACGCCATCCTCCAGTTAAAACTGTCAACGTCTCCAGGCTGCAAGCATCAGTCTTTCTGCCCTAAAATTAAAAAATTGCTGCTGTGCTTCATTTAAGAGAAAGACACTCTGGCCTGCAAAGTCCAACATCAATCGCATGTAGTTATCATAAAAATACATAAAATACCAGTGTGGAAAAATCAAAACTGAGGGTCTGGACTGGCTTCAAAGCTGATGTTACATTGACTCAATATGCAGAAGTCTTATCAAACTGAGGTTCTTTTCCCCTTTTCACTTATTTCTCCTCTAATCTTCTCTATCAGATCCTGAGCACCAGCCAAAGAATTAAACACTCTCACAGGTGAAATCGCTCCATATCTCCAGGATCTGCAGCTGCTGCTGAAATGATCTTACTTTTTCTCCTTTGTCAGATCTCAGTAAAGTCTCACGCCTGGTTTTTGTAGTACTTTAGTTTGCAGTAAGACGGCTGCAACGATTAGTTGACATTGTCGACAATTATCGACAATAAAAATAGTTGATGACTGCTTCTGAGGCTTACCATATGTTACGTCCCGTGGGCCTAGGGGACAAGGGAGCAACATACGCTTTAAAAAGAGGAAAACACCATACAGCTAAAACCAGCCCAACACTCTCCAAACTGGAGACGCTACCTGTCCCGGTAAGGGGCTAAAAGCGAGAATAGCGCTAAACGGACACAACACTCCAAAAAAAAAAAACACCTTTCTCCGGATCCCCGGGCCACGTCTGTTGTCGGCCAACAGATAAGCCACCCTCACACGAGCACTTGTCCGCTGCACCTGGCCCTCGCCACGCTTTTTCCTATCTCCCTTTCCACGTCTCGCATCCACCTCTTTATACCAGGTGTCCTTAATCGGAAGTGGACACACCTTGCGTTTGGCCCGGGCTGGGGAGAGAGAGAGAGAGAGAGAGACTGCGATCCCACGCACACCAACACAACATGGCACGCAGCCGTAACACTCCCACCTACAAGAATGAACACCACATAGGCCGGTTTAGGCATGCACAAAAAAACACAACATAAAAAGAAACCCTACCTTCATGATAGGCATCAGCCACCGCATTGCTGCGACCGCACCCGCAGCGACAGTAGTGGAATACCCGACGGGGTGTTCGTTACAACTTCCCCGAAAAACACCAAACAGGACAACTGTGACGAATTTAATTGTCGATAATAGTCGTTTTTTATTACTGATGATTTTTTTTTTTTTAAACAGAGTGAAACGTCTTCCTGTCCGTCTAGCTCTGTCGAGCTTCACACATGCGCAATCCGGTTGTTAAGTAATGACATAGAATTCCATTTCCGGGTCCAAACTGTCACTGCCATGTGTGTTTTTTCGAGTGGGATTGGTTAAAACTACCGGCGACGCAGCATTGCTGCATATAGGTGAGGAGAAGGATTTTAAATTCTATTCTAGATTTAACAGGGAGCCAATGAAGAGAAGCCAATATGGGACAAATCTGCTCTCTCTTTCTAGTCCCTGTCAGTACTCTAGCTGCAGCATTTTGGATCAGCTGAAGGCTTTTCAGGGAGCTTTTAGGACAGCCTGATAATAATGAATTACAATAGTCAGACAGGCTTTGTGAAAAACCGTTCTTCCTCTGATAACATTAGAAAACTGTTACACTTGATGTGGCTGAGCCAGTCAAAGGATGAGCCGGTAGCTGCCATCTCCTTAGATGCGGAGAAGGCGTTTGATAAAGTTGAATGGGGTTTTCTCTTCTCAGCTTTCTCAAATTTGGGATTTGGACCACTTTTTACTAAGTGGGTTAAAATACTTTATAAAGAACCAAAAGCTGCAGTCATAACTAATGGCATCATCTCATCCTTCTTTAGTTTATCGCGTGGGACCCGTCAGGGTTGTTCTCTCAGCTCCTTGTTATTTATTCTCTTCATCGAAACTCTGGCAGTGAGCATTAGGATAAATAAGGACATTAAAGGGATATTATGGGGCCAACAAGAGCACAAACTGCTTCTCTATGCGGATGATATTTTAGCACTTATCACTCATCCACTTACATCATTGCCTCATTTACTGGACACTATACAGTCCTATTCCAAAATTTCAGGGTACACAATAAATTGGACTAAGTCTGAGGCCATGCCATTATCTTCTTTTGGTGATTCACATATGGTAAAAAATTTTAAATTCAAGTAGACACCTGAAGGTATGAAATATCTAGGTATTCGACTTAGTAGGGATTTTGAAGAATTACCTTTACTAAACTTTAACCCCATGCTGTCCAAAATTAAAACAAAATTTGAAAAGTGGGAGAAGATGAAACTAACATTATGGGGTAAGATTAATATAATAAAAATGATCACCGCCCCTCAGTTTAACTATGTGGTAATGATGCTTCCTATTATAATTCCACTTGATATTTTTAAAAGGTATGAAAATTTGATTAAACATTTTCTGTGGGGAGGTAAACGACCGAGAATAAAAACTAGAAAAATTGTATGCTCCTACAGAAAAGGGTGGACTAGGACTTCCGGATTTAAAGCTATATTATTTGTAATTTGAGATGGCTAAATTAGTTAAACATTGGGAAGAATGTGAGCGTGGACAATCTCCATCTCCAATCTCAATCGCCATGCCACTTAGTCAGAGGATCTATTAACACTAAGCAATACTTATAGGTCTTACATGGGTTTAGCTCTATAAAATCCATGTGCAGAAATTGGAATGGGTAGCTGGGGGTAGGAAAGGTCCCTCGCATTGGCCTTATGTTGCCTTGGGGGTTATTCTTACAACAGATGATGCATGCCCTACAAAACTGTTTTGAGTAATTATTGAAGCCTTTAGTATAGAAATGCTTATTTATAATATTCACCATACCCCCTGTTGACACATGTGTTAAACCATGTGTCAATATGGCTGCTGTTTTGAACAGTGACCTAGGAAGTACAGGTTTTCCATTTATGTGGTACAGCTGGTTTAGTTTAGATGCCCCATCCTTTAGCCATTGCTCTATTTCAGGTTTAGGAGCTTGCTGCTGCATGTCGTGCAGCACGTCGGTTCACAAGGGTTCCACAATTGTTGTATTAGCATCTGAGGTGCCATATTTACCACTTGCAGACAGTTTTGCCACTTTGTCAGCGTAGTTGTTTCCCAGTACTACCAAGTCTGTGCCTGTTTTGTGTGCCGCGCATTTACAAATGGCCAGGGCTGATGGCAGTTTTATGGCTGCTAATAGGTTTTTTAACAGTTCAGCATGTTTCACTGGCTTTCCTGTAGAGGTCAGCATTCCCCTTCTCGCCCACTGCGCTGCAAACAAATGTACGGCAGAAAAGGCATACTGGCTGTCGGTGTAAATCGTGACTGCTTTACCTGCATAATGCTGGCATACTTCGGTTAATGCGATTAACTCGGCTGCTTGAGCAGAGAGGTGTGAGGGCAGTTTCTCAGCTTTGATTATGGTGGTATTGGTGACTATAGCATAGCCCGTGTCTGTTTTGTTTCTATCATTTTTCCGGCTTGAGCCATCCACAAACACAACGTGGCCTCTCGCCAGTGGTTCGTCTTGCAAGTCTAATCTAGGCTTACTGGTTTGTTCCGCCAGCACTTTGCAGTCATGAGGGTCGCCGTCATGTGGCGTTGGTAGTAGAGTGGCTGGGTTTAGAGTGGTGCAGCGCTCTATAGTTATGTGTGGTTGCGATAACAGGAGAGCTATGCAGCTCAAGTGTCTGGCTGGAGATAAGAATGTCATTTTGCTCTGTAAGAGCAAAACTGATACTGTATGTGGCACTTTAAGTGTAAGTGAGTGGAAAAGCACCAGTTCTCTGGAGGCCTCAACAGCGAGTGCTGCTGCACATACTGCTTGCACGCAATGTGGTAATGCTCGTGAGACTGCATCTAGGCGTTTGGAGTAATAAGCGATTGGCCTTAATTTATCTCCAAAAGACTGTAACAGAGGTGAAGTCATAAAGCCATCCTTGCAATCTACAGTCTGGACAAAATCTTTTTTGTAATTTGGAAGAGGCAGCACTAGGTCTGTTATCAGTGCTTCTTTTACTCTTGTGAAAGCTTCTGCAGCGTCTGTTGTCCATTGTATGACATCTGTCATTGCCATTGGGTTGTCGTATATTAGGGAGAGCAATGGTTGCGTCAGTTGGGCATAATTAGGGATCCATGCTCTGCAATAATTACATAGTCCTAAAAAGGCCATCATTTGCTTCTTGGTTTTTGGTTTAGGTGTTTGTGCTAGTGATGATTTTCTTGTCTCTAGCAGTCTCCGCCCTTCTTGTGTGAGTGTGTGCCCCAAATACTTTACCTCCTGTTTCACCCACTGTAAATTGTCCAAGCTGACTTTGTTACCTGTGTCAGCTAGGTGTTGTAATACTCTGAGAGATTGCTGTCTGCAGTGCTCTTCAGAGTCTGATGCTACTAGAATGTCATCCACGTATGTCAGAACTTGAGAGTGTGGTGAGATTGGCATGGCTGACAGACAGTTACTAATTTCCTGGGAAAATATGGTCGGACTATCGGTGAAGCCTTGTGCAAGCCTACTGTATGCAAATTTTTTCCCTTTGAAAGTGAACGCAAACCAATCTTGGGAGTCTGGATGCAGTGGGATTGAAAAGAAAGCAATGCTCAAGTCTATCATTGAGAACCATTTTTTATCTGGAGTGAGTTGATTCAACAATGTGTGGGGGTCTGGGACAAATGGGGCTCTGGATTGCACAGCTTCATTGACAGCACGCAGGTCCTGTACTAGCCTCCACTTTTCTGTTCCTATTTTCTTAACAGGAAATATTGGAGTGTTACATTTAGCATCTGGCATTTCTATTATTATTCCAGCTTTGATCATGTCAGTTATTACTGGCTCAATCCCTGCTTGGGCGTCTGGTTTCAGGGGGTATTGCCTCACAATTGGCCTGTAAGCAGTTTTGGGTTTGATGATTACTGGTCGAGCAGTCTTAAGAAGACCTACATCGGATGGCCCTTTGGACCACAGATGGTCTGGAACGTCTTTTAGTTCGGGATGGTCCTGTAAGCTGACAAAGGATCATGCCTGATCTACAACGCCTGTGTCCGGGAATGGCAAAGCTGGACTCCAGTAATAATGTTTTCCTTCTTCTTCTTCATTGTGATGTAGTTCACTAATAGTCTTGGCTTGCATGCCGGTGGGTGTTGGGATAACAGCTATTTTCAGTTTGGCCATCATATCTCTACCTAGTAGATTTACTGGACATTCTGGGCTTAAGACCACTGTCCCTCTGACCTCCGTGTCCAGTTCAGAATTGTAAATTTGTACTGGGCTGGATAGTGACAGAGTACTCAGGTGTCCATTAGCTGATTTCACGTATACTTTATCTCTTGTTGGTTTGCGGTTTGGGAACGGTTCTCTAATTACTGTTCGGTCTGCCCCTGTGTCACACAAAAACTCTAAGTCTTTGCCATTTACTGTGAGTATTATTGTGGGTTTTTCACCTGGCTTGGAAAGCATGGCCAGTATGCTTTGGAAATCCACAGGGATTTCCTGGCCATGTTCTCGTGGTTCCTGGTCTAGTCATGCTATGTTGTGGTCGCTGTCATAGTCAGGATTGTATGGGGGGTCTCTCCTGCCTTTCCTGTGACCTGTCCTTTGCCGTCTTCCGTCCCTCCTTTCCCTCAGGCAGTCCCTGGCGAAGTGACCTCTCCGGCCACAATTGTAACATTCATCACTTTTGGCTTTCCCCTTCTGGTGTTGAAACCTTTTCCCTTGGCTGCTCTGAGAAGGGGCGACGAGAAACACTTGGGAGTCCTGTGGCATAGTGTCGGTCATGAACGCGCTACTGCCCCCCCCGATTTAGATTTTTCGCCTTTTTTTCTCTGTATCACTCCCTCTGCGTGTGTTGCCCAGTTCATAATTTCATTTACATTAGCCGTTGAGTGATTTACAAAGTGTTTTCGAATAAAATCAGAATATTTGGGCTGAAATCCTGACATTAGTGCTAGTTTTAGGTGTTGTTGGTAGGGGTTGTTTGGTTCTGTACTTTCAGGAATGCCGCTGTGGGCTTTAAAAACTGCTTCCAGGCGACCTTGGTACTCGTACACATCTTCACCCTCCTTTTGTCTGCATTGGTTAATTTTGTCATAATTTGGGAGTGGCACTAGGGTCTGTTTTGTTCTCAAAATTACTCCTTCCATCCCTTGCCGTAAGATTTCTGAATTATGCCTTAAAATGTTGCCGCCCTCATCTCTTCCTGTGAAGGTGTCCCTTACTCTTCCCCACTCGTGTTTAAAATGGTTGCGGAACACACGAAACATTTCATCCCCATTCAGGTTAAACGAGGTTTGTAATCCCCTTATATCTGTCGCCCATTGCTCTATGTCAATTTTGTGTGGGGTTAAGCCTCTAACGGCCTCTTGCATTTCAGTTTCAGTCCAAGGTCGGTAAACCAAAATAGTGGGAGGTTGAGGGGCGCTCGCTGTCCCTATGTTTGGGTTCGCGACTTGGAGCATTGGGAAGGTTTGTGCCACTGGTTCCAGTGCGGGTGGGGGCCCTCCACAATTGAAACAATCCCTTTCATGCCCGTACTCTGATAAAATGGGATAACCTGCTGGCTTAGGTGTGGCATGCACATCTATGTGCGCCAGTGTTTTAAGTTCCCCATTTCTGGTGCGGCTCGCAATGGGAGAAAAAGCTGCAGGAGAAACAGCTGTTAAGCCTTCCCTTGCTTGGGTCTCATGTTGTTTTGTCCCACTAGCTCCTCCCCCCTGTAAACATGGCGCGGCTTGTTTTACCCCGTTAGCTCCTCCCCCCTGTAAACATGGCGCGGCTTGTTTTACCCCGTTAGCTCCTCCCCCCGCTAAACATGGCTCGGCTCCGGGTGCCGCAGGGTCAGGCCCACTACGGTCTTGCTGGGATCTACATACAATGTGAGTTTCCTCATCTGCCTTTATTACAGCTGCGTGCACGTGTGTGGGTGGTTTTGCTGCTGTGGTTTTTGCCTTCCGCTGTTCCTGTCGGCGTTTAGCCTGTAACAGCCAAAACTTTGCACACTGCAGTTCCAACTGCGCCTTTTTGCAAAATGCTGCTTTTTGTTGCAGCTGTGTTACTAAGTTTTCACATTCTGTCACTACCAACTTTCCCTTAAACCCATATTTTTTCTTCCATTTAGTTATATATTGAGTTGACCCTTGTTTATGCCATTCCATAAATTTTACATCGCCCTCTAATACGGCGGCCTCGCATTTCGACGAGGACTTACCCATTGTTCCCGACGTACAATCGGCCTTTGCTTTGTCTCGTACAGACCACGTGTCTTTATTGAGACCTAAACCCAAATCCGCCCTTCACTGTGTACTTCAACAGACCATGAAGTTGAAAACCGTTAGATTTTCTTCATGCTGCTGCTTCCACTTCAATGGCGGCTTTCACTCTCAGTCACTCACTTTCACACACACACATACGCGTATTTATGGCGCCTATTTTAAATCTTTGTTTACGGTGAGAATACCAAAATTCCAAATTAAGGCCAAATTAAAATTTCTCCGTTGGGCGGGAGTTACCAATTTACTTTCTCCTTTCGGCGAGAACACCTACGGTACCGTTTTATGCTTTATTTGCTTTTCCCTGAAAAGCTAACTTTCCCTGAAAGTTACTTCGGCCGGTGCCCCTCGTGAACCCTGTTCTGAGGGCGCTTTTCCCTGAAAAGCGAACTTTCCCTGAAAGTTACAACGGCCGGTTACCTCACGAACCCGGTTCGGAGGACGTATACTACAGTTTTCCCTGAAAAGCCAACTTTCCCTGAAAGTTATCCTGGCAACCGGACCCGGTCCGACTCAGTAGTGTACGATTTGTTTGTGCTTTTCCCTGAAAAGCTCCGGCCGGTTACCTCACGAACCCGGTTCGGAGGACGTAGACTACAGTTTTCCCTGAAAAGCCAACTTTCCCTTAAAGTTATAATGGCAATCGGACACGGTCCGACTCAGTAGTCCACGTTTTGTCCTACCTGGTTTCTGTCGTCTTCACTTGGTGGATCGGGTCTCGAGGAAAGCGTTCCCAGCGACCGCGGAGAAACCTATGAAGCCGGGCCTGGCGACAAACGTCATGCCCCAGGTCTTTTGTGCAGCACCTCTATTGCAGCTGGCTGTCCGGACAGTCTGCCGGCGTCGCTCCGTAGTCGTTGGGAAAACCTCCTCACTGCCCGCCCGGCTCTCGAAGGACCAAAAAATGTTAGGTTCGGACCACCGTTGAATAAAGAAAGACACAGAAACCCGTAGTTGATTTTTTACCTGCAGGGAGAGTCTCAGTCAGCTAACACTCACATGCCTCTGAAAGAGAGTCTGACCTCCTTCTTCCTGCCGGTGCTTTTATTTTAGCGTCACGTAAGTGTGTGGAGGTGTGTGTATGTGTGTGTGACGTCAGGAAACAGGCGTTACCTGCTTTCCTCACCTGGAGGGTCCAGGTGTGTGTGAGTATGTTTTGTGCTTACAATCTGATGGTCATGTGCATGTTTATGATGAACACATTATGATACATAGAAAAACAGTTAAACGTTTATCTATTCTAACACCCACAGAGTCGGTGCCTGCTCCCAGACC
Source organism: Archocentrus centrarchus (assembly GCF_007364275.1). Lineage (NCBI taxonomy): Eukaryota > Metazoa > Chordata > Actinopteri > Cichliformes > Cichlidae > Archocentrus > Archocentrus centrarchus. The sequence continues at coordinate 58,228 of NC_044349.1, forward strand.
ACCAAAAACCAAAGCTAAAATCAGCAAAAAGCTATTTAAGCATAAAAATTCAAAAACAATAAATAATATAGCTTCATCAACTGCACCAAAGAATAAAACAATTAAATGTGGATTATTAAACATTAAGATAAGATAAGATAAGATAGTGTTTATTTGTCACATGCACAGTTATACACAGTACAATGCACAGTGAAATGTCTCTCTTCCAAGTCCCTATTAGTAAATGATTTAATAATTGATCAACGTATTGATTTATTCTGCCTTACAGAAACCTGGTTACAGCAGGATGAATATGTTAGTTTAAATGAATCAACACCCCCGAGTCACAGTAACTGTCAGAATGCTCGAAGCACAGGTCGAGGAGGAGGATTAGCTGCAATCTTCAATTCCAGCTTAGTAATTAATCAAAGACCCAGACAAAGTTTTAATTCTTTTGAAACTCTGACTCTTAGTCTTGTCCACCCTAATTGGGAAGCTCAAAAATCTGTTTTATTTGTTACTATCTATCATCCACCTGGTCCTTACTCAGAGTTTCTGTCTGATTTCTCAGACTTTTTATCTGATTTAGTGCTCAGTTCAGATAAAATAATTATAGTGGGTGATTTTAACATCCACGTCAAAATGTAAAGGAGCCCACCCACCACTTTAATCATACTCTGGATCTTGTCCTGACATGTGGCATAGAAACTGAAGACTTAACAGTATTCCCTGAAATCCCCCTCCTGTCTGATGAAAAGGAAAGCCTCAAATCAGAAGTGTCTGACTCTGAGGTATTAAATTAGATTAGATTAGATTTAAACTTTATTAGTCTCTTGGGAGAGTTCCGTCAGGGAAATTAAAAATTCCTGAACACCCATCCAAAAAGAAGACAAACAACAGAACAAACAGGGAAGACAGGTGTCTGCTGTCATGCAGCCATTGTACAGCGCTACCGTTGATAATAATACTTCACAAACGTGCAGCTTAAAGCAGATAGCCCATAAGCTGGAGAGGGAATGGCATCTCACTAATTTAGAATATGTTCATTTAGCCTTGAAAGAGAGTTTGTTGCTGTATAATAAAAGCCGTCCATAAAACTAGGACATCTTACTATTCATCATTAATTGAAGAAAGTAAGAACAATCCCAGGTTTCTTTTCAGCACTGTAGCCAGGCTGACAAAGAGTCAGACCTCTGTTGAGCTGAGTGTTCATTTAAATTTAACTAGTAATGACTTCATAAATAAAATTTTAACCATCCATCCATCCATCCATCCATCCATCCATCCATTTTCTTCCGCTTATCCGGGGCCGGGTCGCGGGGGCAGGAGCCTAAGCAGAGAAGCCCAGGCTTCCTTCTCCCCAGCCACCTCCTCCAGCTCATCCGGAGGGACCCCGAGGTGTTCCCAGGCCACCCTAGATATAATCTCCCCAGCATGTCTTGGGTCTACCACGGGGCCTCCTCCCGGTGGGACATGCCTGGAACACCTCATCCAAGAGGCAACCAGGAGGCATCCTAATCAGATGCCTGAGCCACCGCAACTGGCTCCTTTCGATGTGGAGGAGCAGCAGCTCTACTCTGAGCCCCTCCCGAATGGCCGCATTCCTCACCTTATCTCTAAGGGAGAGGCCAGCCACCCTTCGAAGAAATCTCATTTCTGCCGCTTGTATTCGCAATCTTATTCTTTCGATCACTGCCCAAAGCTCGTGACCATAGGTGAGGGTAGGAACGTAGATCGACCGGTAAATCGAGAGCTTTGCTTTTACACTAAGCTCCCTCTTCACCACAACAGACCGGTGTAGTGTCCGCATCACTGCAGAAGCAGCCCCGATCCATCTGTCGATCTCCTGCTCCCTTCTCCCATCACTCGTGAACAAGACCCCAAGATACTTAAACTCCTCCACTTGGGGCAAGAACTCGTTCATGAGCCGGAGAGGGCACTCCACCCTTTTCGGGCTGAGGACCATGGCCTCAGACTTAGAGGTGCTGATTCTCATGCCAGCTGCGAACCGTTCCACTGCAAGCTGGAGGCCACCCCTGATGAAGCCAACAGGACTGCATCATCTGCAAAGAGCAGAGATGAGACTCTAAGGCCACCTAGGAAGAAGCCTTCTGCCACCTGGCTATGCCTAGAAATTCTGTCCATAAAAATTGTGAACAGAATCGGTGACAAAGGCCAGCCCTGACAGAGTCCAACAACCACAGGAAATGAATCGGACTTATTACCGGCTATACGGACCAAGCTCTTGCGGTTGTACAGTGACTGAATGGCCCGCAACAACAGGCCAGACACCCCATACTCCCGCAGGACCTCCCACAGGATACCTCGAGGGACACGGTCGAATGCCTTCTCCAAGTCCACAAAACACATGTAGACTGGTTGGGCAAACTCACATGCCCACTCAAATGTCCTTGAGAGGTTAAAGAGCTGGTCCAGCGTTCTGCAACCAGGACAAAAACCTCCTGGATCCAAGGTTTGACTAACGGACGGACCCTCCTTTCCAGCACCCTGGCATAGACCTTACCAGGGAGGCTGAGGAGTGTGATCCCCCAAAAGTTGGAGCACACCAAGGCCGATAGGACTCTTTCTTCAGCTTGATGGCTCCCTTCACCTCCGGTGACCACCATCTGGTTCGGGGGTTACCACCACAACAGGCACCAACCACCTTGCAGCCACAGCTCTGAGCAGCAGCCTCAACAATGGAAGTGCGGACATGGTCCATTCGGACTCAATGTCCTCAGCCTCCCTTGGAATGCTGTCGAAGTTCTGCCGGCGGTGGGAGTTGAAAATCTCCCGGACTGGGGCTTCTGCCAGGCGTTCCCAGCGCACCCTCACAGTACGATTAGGTGCGCCAGGTCTGTCCAGCATCTTCCCCTGCCACCTGATCCAACTCACCACCAGGTGGTGATCAGTTGACAGCTCAGCTCCTCTCTTCACCCAACTGTCCAGAACATACGGCCGCAGATCAGATGATACGGTTACAAAATCGATCATCGACCTGCGACCTAGGGTGTCCTGGTGCCATGAGCACTTATGGACATCCTTACTGTGGAAAACTCCCTGCTGGAGCAGCGTCATAATGCCAGAGACATCAGTGGTGACGTACCCACGCACTTGTGTGCTCGCATGACTGTGAGGCTACTTAGCTAGCAGACACTTGCAGTGCCGCTCCGGCATTTTGCCATAATGGCAGTATCGTGTGTACGTGTGCGTTGATGACGATGTAAGTGCATCAGTTTTGTCTGTATTCATGTTGTATTTCATCCGCTGGTGTTTGTTACATGCTGTTTAGTCTGTTGACCGTGTAACGTTGGTCTACTGCAAGCTCTAGTTCACTTCAATGGGGAAATGCCTAAGTCTTAAATGGATCGCTAAATGCTTATTTCTTGAGTTGTAGCTGCATTATTAGTTGGGTATGGGAGTACCTAACTAGTATTTCTGACCTGTGGTGTTATTTCCACCGTTCTGTATGTGTTTAAAGCAGTAATTAGCTTCTGAATGTTGTATTGGCTGTAAGTACGGTTCGATACGTTGCCATGGGAACAGTCGTCTTTCTAAGCTTTCCAACGGCAACACCGCTTTGCTATTTGTGGTTTCAAAGCGCCACCTTTTGGTCACCAAGTGTATTGTGCTTGAATTGCTCTACGGGTGCCTAGTCTTCACCTATATTGTTCTGCCATTACTTGCCACTTGCAGTAATTTAGTTTCTCTGTCACATTAATGCTACTAGGTGCAACTGTATTATTATGTATACCGTGTAATGTGACTCAATGTGTATATTCTGCATAATTTAGCATAATGTAGAACGTGGTTGTATGGTTTCAAATTACCTTTCTGTAAACTTTTACTTCACAGAGACCACACACACACACACACACACCTGTATTCTGGCACCCACACTTGGATCTTTATTCACCATACATTGAATGTGTATGCAACCGTTCGATGAAGAATCCAACTTGATGCTTGTCTGTCAATGCTTGTCTGCCATCTACGCACACGTCCGTCACACTTACATTCGAACATGGTGTTTGTTATGGACAAACTGTGGTTTGCACAGAAATCCAATAACAAAACACCATGCGGGTTCAGATCGGGCAGGCCGTTCCTCCCAATCACGCCCCTCCAGGTCTCACTGTCATTGCCCACGTGAGCGTTGAAGTCTCCCAGCAAGACTATGGAGTCATCGGATGGAGCAATTTCTAGCACCCTGCCCAGCGACTCTAAAAAGGGTGGGTACTCTGAACTGTCATTTGGCGCATAAGCACAAATCAGTCAGGACCCATTCCCTGGCCCGAAGGCGCAGGTAAACAACCCTCTCGTCCACCGGTGAAAACTCCGACGTGCAGGCAGCAAGCCGGGAGGATACAAGAATACCCACCCCAGCTTGCCGCCTCTCACTGAGGGCAACTCCAGACTGGAACAGAGTCCAGCCCCTCTCCAGGAGACTGGTTCTAGAGCCCAGGCCATGCGTTGAGGTGAGCCCAACTATATCTAGCTGGTATCTCTCAACCTCACGCGCTAGCTCAGGCTCCGTCCCCACCAGAGAGGTGACATTCCATGTCCCAATAGCCAGTCTCGATAGCTGGGGATCGGTCCGCCAAGGCCTCCGCCCTCAGCCACCGCCCGACACACACTGCACCTGACCCCTGCGACGCCTCCTGCGGGTGGTGGGCCTACAGGAGGGCGGGCCCATGTAACCTCTTTGGGCTGCGCCCAGCTGGGCACCACGGGCTAATGCCCGGCCACCAGACGCTCTCCCTCAAGCTCCCTCCCCAGGCCTGGCTCCAGGGTGGGGCCCCGGTAACCCTATCTTGGGCAGGGTAAACTGTTCCCTTGTTGTTACAGACATAGGGGTCTTCTGAACCACTCTTTGTATGGACCCTCACCCAGGACCAGTTTGCCATGGGAGACCCTACCAGGGGGACAAGCCCCCTGGCAACATAGCTCCTGGGATCACTGGGACACACAAACCCCTCCACCACGATAAGGTGGCGATTCATGGAGGAGAAAATTTTAACCATTAGAAATAAAATTATTCATAACGATCTCAAACACATATCTTCATGTTTGACTGCTTTCAGCACTTCTGGTATTTGTTTAGACTCTCTCTGATTAATCTTTCTGAGTTAACTTCAATAGTTACTTCTTCCAAACCATCAGCGTGTTTATTAGATCCCATTCCTACTAGACTGCTCAAAGAAGTCTTTCCATTAATTAATGCTTCAATCTTAAATATGATCAGTCTGTCTTTATTAGAACTGCTTTTTTGCATTTGTGCAAGATTTCCAAAATTAGAAACATCCTGTCTCAGAGTGATTCATGGATAAATTCATGGATTTATTACTTCTAGGCCAAAACGCTGCAGCTAGAGTACTGACAGGGACTAGAAAGAGAGAGCAGATTTCTGCCATATTGACTTCTCTTCATTGGCTCCCTGTTAAATCTAGAATATAATTTAAAATCCTTCTTCTCACATACAAGGTCTTGAATAATCAGGTCCCATCTTATCTCAAAGACGTCATAGTCCCATATCACCCCAATAGAGCACTTCACTCTCAGTCTGCTGGCTTACTTGTGGTTCCTAGAATACTTAAGAGTAGAATGGGAGGCAGAGCCTTCAGCTTTCAGGCGCCTCTTCTGTGGAACCAGCACCCAGCGTGGATTCGGGAGACAGACACCCTCTCTATTTTTAAGATTAGGCTTAAAACTTTCCTTTATGATCAAGCTTATATTTAGGGCTGGATCAGGTGACCCTGAACCATCCCTTAGTTATGCTGCTATAGAGCTAGGCTGCTGGGGGGTTCCCATAATGCACTATTTCTTTTCATTCACCTTATTTACTTTGTTTATACTCCACTTTGCATTTAATCATTAATTGTTATTAATCTCTGGCTCTCTTCCACAGCATGTCTTTTTTTCTCTCCCCTCAGCCCCAACCGGTCACAGCAGATGACCGCCCCTCCCTGAGCCTGGTTCTGCTGGAGGTTTCTTCCTGTTAAAGGGAGTTTTTCCTTCCCACTGTTGCCATTTGCTGCTCACAGGGGGTCGATTTGACTGTTGGGTTTTCTCTGTATTATTGTAGGGTCTTTACCCACAATACAAAGCACCTTGAGGTGACTGTTTGTTGTGATTTGGCGCTATATAAATAAAATTGAATTGAATTAAATTGAACTTGTGTGACATCATTCACTGAAGAAGATTGTATGCTAAAATCCATATTCTTCATTTTTTAAAGTGTGCAGACTCATACTTTGATCAGAGGAAACTCCACGTCAGCGCCTTCTCAGCCACGCTGTTTTCTTTAAATGTCACCAAACACTTTAAAATTCTGCCCAAAGCCTCGACTGCACAGGAGCAGTCCTGCATTCCTCCCAGGAGGAGGCGGAGGGACAGGAGATGGCGGCTTGCTGGGTCAGCGCAGATTTGCCTGCAGTCTGATGACTCCTCAGGAACAAGAAGCTCACAGACAGAAAGGTCTGGAAATGCCATGAACACTTTAATAAGGAACTGAGCAAGAAACAGTCCTCTTTTTCTCTTCTTCATCTGCTCCTTTTCCTGACCACCACTCAGATTGTGTTTCAGCTCTGTGAAGGCTGCTGCTGATGCTTCCAGTGACCTCTGATCTCTCCTTCAGTTGTGGTGCTGTCTGAGTTCAGCTGATTACAGCTGATTCATGCCTCAGTCCTGCCCGGAATCTCTCAGGCTGCAGGCAGTCTGAATATCTGCAGATAAAACTCAGGTCTAATTCTAAACAAAACCAACCAACAAACCAAATGAAACCAAGCCAAGCTAAGCCAACCTACAGTAAACTAAAAAGTAACCAAAGCAAGCCAAAGGTCATCTGTCTGTCCATCCATTCCTCTTTTTGTGAACATTTTTGGCCTTCAATCTGGAATCCTGAATATAAATTTTTAACTCAGTTTAGTAACAGGTTGTCCACTGCTCCCACAGAGCCAACCAGTCATCTTATTGCACAGTGTGATGTCAGAGATATGTACTACTTTTCATAGTACAGGTGGAGATCAGTGTACTTACCTGACATCTTGGCTCACCTGTCAGAGTTTTGGGCCCTCTTAAAGAGATGTCCCACCTCCTCTCACCCCCACAACCAATGAGACAGTGCAGATGCAGCTTTAGGGTGGGCCAAATAAAGCACAGAGTGAGGGGTTGCAAATGAACCAATGAGACAGACAGAGTGGAGTCTAAATTTCTTTGTCAACCAGTAAATATTTGGCAGATGCATAGGTCCTTAACTTCCAGCAATGTGCATTCGGGATCTTGAAGGACCAAAAATAAAATAAACAAAAGGATCTTGTAGGACTGGGGTGGGTGAAAACCCTGCTCCCCCCGTCCGAATGTAAACATGTATGCAGATGGATGCATTTGCGGGACTATAAATTACCATGAAGAAGCAACGCTGGGATTTGATTGTTCTGTTTCTGATTGAGCCAAATATCTGAGGTGTTCCACCAGGAGTGCCTTCAGGCCAGAGGCATGGAAATGAACATTATTTCTACTGGCTTGAAAAAGGGAACAATTCTGTGACCTCATTATCAGAGAAGGCGGTGCTTAATTTGGTTGCAAATATCAGGCAACAATCACCTGAACAGCAACAAAAACCCAACTAGGTCTCTGTGGGTGATGACCCCTGACCCCTGAACATCTGTTCAGATGAGAAATTAATTTTGATAAGATAAACCATAACCAGCAGTATTTGATAGAAAATTGCCTGTAGACAGTGCTGTCATACATGCATCAGGTGTCTATTGGTTATTTCATTTCTGAATGAAGGATAGGTTCAGACATCAGGACGTGTAGCTGTCACAGTTCGGTTAGAAATGAAAAGTTAGAGGAGTTCCTCCTCAAGAGAACAACTGACACCCTTGAATGCACTGACTGAAACAGCCAGAGTTCCCCGGTTGCCCGTGGTTATTGGTTTAGAGCTAAGACCTGAGATCAGTTTGAAACAGAGGAGGGTGCTCACATAAGGTGTACACCTGTTGTTTGAATAGTTTAAAGCCTCTCCCTCCCTCTCTCTTTTGCTCTGTGAGTGTTTTCTGTGTGCCTGCCCTCCATTCAGGCCTCCATTTGCTGTTTCTGTGTTCTCCCCCTCATCCTGCCCTCTCTCTCTGATTGGAACAATGCTGTGGTCCCTGCTCCAATACACCTGTTTAAGTAATGAATAAGGTGGAGTGTCTCTGCCCATTACTGACTTCACCTATCTTGTTCTCATCATTTCTGGCTGCTCTCCTCCGTTGGTGCACCTGAAGAGTGGATCAGGGATTGCTCTTCAGCATCCTCATCACTCACAGTTAGAGAACTACCTGTTTGCAGAAGTTGCTGGTGCTGCTCATGTGTCAGTCAGCTATTTATAATAACCAATCAGTGAACAGAGCTATTTGGCGCCCCTTTGCCGATTTAATTTGTTCTTATCAACGACCCTCAGACTTCCTATCATCCATCAACTCAACAATTTTTTGATTTCATGTTTCACAATAAAATCGTATTAGAATTTTGTTCTTCCACTTTAATTTTTTTTTGTTTCTCATTTTGTCCATCTTGTGCCATTTGTTATGCTGCCTTCCTCTTTATCCCCCTCACTCAGTGATGAAAATTACTTCATTTGTTTTTCAGGAAAAAAATAAAAAGAAGTGAAAGTTCAGATGAAAGCCAAAGCCACAGTAAAAACAGATGTCAGATAAAACCTGAATGTTTGGAAGTTTTCATTAAAAACACGCAAGCTTCAGATGTTCAGAATAAAAATGATTTCAGGTCAGTTTTTATTTCCTGATTGTTGCTCCACTTTCCTCACACAGATTTCAGATGGAATATTAACTGTGTGCGTGTGTGTGTTATGTAACGGCCAAGCTCTCAGCTGTGATGTTCGGAGGATGACGAATTGAGCTGGATTCTCCTCAGCAGCAGCTTCCTGTTCCTGACCTCATCGTCCTTCACACAAACTTCAATAAAACATCTGCTGCAGCTGTTTCTGTTTCTCCAGCTATGTGATAATCAATAATGATAAATACACCTGTAAAAAATAACAGTACAAACACCAGTAATCAACAATAATACAAACAGTATGAGGAGAGAGGGTTTATTAGTTTCTGATAAAAACCAGAATTGTGATAAGAAGCCACGTTTATTGTGAAGGTCAGAGGAGGATTAACAGTATAACTTCAGACTCACAAATAAACAAACTCAAATAAATCAAATCATACTGAGTAAATTAAATTCAATAGAAAGAATGAAGCATGATCAAACAATTTCATAAATTAAAATGGATAAGCGGAAAAGAATGGATGGATGAAAATTTTAAAAATAAGTTGTTAAAATAAATAAACTGAATCAATAAAAGTGAAAATCGGTCTTCTCCTTTTTTCTTCCCTCACCTCCTCCTCTGTCACTTTGACCCCCCCTTTTCATTTCCTCCTCCTCTCCCTTCTCTCCATCTCTTTCTCCTCATCGGTCCTTCTTCTCCTGCTCCCCCTACCTCTCTTTTCTCCTCTCTGTACCTCCTGTTTCTGGGACACCGCTCCCCCTCCCGTCTGCTCCTCTGTCTCCTCCTCCCTCAGTCTCTTCTCAGCAGCAGGAGGAGCAGCAGCCTCCTCTCAGTGTTTCGCGGAGCAGCAGGAGTCAGCGGAGGAGCGGCAGAGCGATGCTGAGAGCGCGGCAGGATGTCTTTCACCTCCTCCTCCTCCTGCTTCCGGACTCTCCGAGCCTTCCTCCTCCTGCAGCTCCTCCTCGTGCCGCCGTGCCTCCTCCACCCGCAACCGTGCCACGTCCTGGCGCAGATCGGACACACGGTGCGCGTCGGTGCGCTCCTGCCGGCGCAGCGAGCGGCGCGCGTGCAGGTTCAGGCGGCGCTGAGCCGCGTCGCAACCGCGGTGAGCCAGGACCGGGACCGGGAGCGGAACCCGGACCGGGACCCGGAGCGGGTAAACTTCCTGCCCTACAACCTGAGCCTGGAACTGGTACCCCGGCAACTGGCCGCGGCGGACCCGGAGTCGCTACTCCGCTGCGCGTGCCAGGGCGTGGTGGTGCAGGGAGTGTCCGCCGTGCTCGCCTTCCCGCAGAGCCGCGAGGAGCTGCTACAGGTGGACTTCATGGCCTCCTTCCTGGAGATCCCCTTCCTCAGCGTCATTGAGCACGGAGAGCCGCTCCGCACGCAGGTAAGAGCTGCATGTTCACCTGTGTGAGCCCCGCACCTGGATCTGGCGGCACGTGGTCCATAATGACCCGGTCCGAGGCTAGTATGAGTCTCCGTGTCTGTGGGCTCGTTTGATCTGGTTTGACCTTGACCTGTTTGGTGCCTGGAAGTTTGTCTCAGGAGGCAGAGCCGCTGCGTGTTTGTTGTTTGTTTGTTTGTTTGTTTGTTTTGTTGAGCAGCCTCAGGTTTTTTTTTCACATAATTTCTTCTGTCTGACCTTTCATGGTTTACTTGGAAGCTTTAGCAAATGAAGCTCAAACGATTCTCCACATAACAGGAGAACAGGGAGGAGAACATTGCAGGGAGGAGCAGTGAAACCTGAGGTTTGAAGACTGGTTCTCAGGTCAGATGGGGATAAGGTGTCCAACAGGTTGTACGAGAAGCTGAAATCCATAAAACTTTGAAAATCAAATGAAATCAAACCTGGTCTCATCTGAGGAGTGGAACCAGGTTTAAGTTCCTCCAACAAGTCCTCTGGCTGGTTGATGGACTGATCAGTAATTTAAGTGGAACAGAATTCAGATTTTTTTTTTTTTTTAACATTTATTTATTTTTGGTTGGTTGAAGAGAAGCTGGTTTGATAAAGTTTTTAAGGTCACCATGGAGATAAGTTGAGATAAGATGTTGCATTTTCATATCTATCAGCTGATACGCATCCATGAAAAGGAAGTGCGGATTTTACGGGTTTAAATGTTCATATTTGGAGGTTGAAGAAGGCGTGAATGCTTCATCAGAGACTACAGAACTCACGTCAGTTGGGTTATGTACATGGTGTCCCTAAAAAATGACATCTGAGATGTAACTATCTGAGTAACTACATGTTCCAGGCAACCCAAATTAAACAGGCATCAGGCTGAACGATAAAAGATTTATTTATCAAAATTCGGACAAGAAACTCAGACGGATGGAGATCTGATAACCAAGTTCACAGCTTCACAAATGTTCAGTATGCACAGCGCCTGTCCAGCTCCTCTAAGAGTCTTTTTTGAGCCATGTCCTAGAAAATGCACGCTGTAGTCTTTTTAGACTGTGTTCGAGCATTTTCTAACACACAAAATGCCTTTTCGTTTCTACTGAACACCATTCTTCAAACCAAAAAAAAACATCCCGAAGTGACCCAATTCTGATTTTTTTTGCCCTCATGCGACCTGTATCCGATCTTTTCATGACAGTCTGAACAACACAGATCCATTTTTTTTTTCAAATGCGACCCAGGCCACTTGGATATGGTCCTAAATCCGATACATATCCGATGTTTTCAAATGCGACCTGTGTCTGTACGGCCAGGTCGCGTTCATCCGACCTGCACGTCATTGATACTCGACAAACGTCACTATTCTGCGTCCCGTTACACGGACGTGGGAAGGAAAACAAACTTACATTGAGCACGCTCGGAACGAGTGACGTTATTGTGTCCTCTACTGCCCATGCAGGACACTTTTAGGTTCGTCTGCAGTTCACACACAGATCACATCCAAGTTGCATATATTTGGAAATGTGAACGACCATGCGAAAAAAATCAGATTTTACAAAAAATCGGAATTGGGTCACTTCAGCCTGCAGTGTGAACGTAGCCTAAGTTAATGCATCTCATTCACACGTTCAAATATGCACAAATATATATACTGTGAAACTGATAGGCACCAAAAATAAAGTAACTTTCTCTGATAATTATAAATGTTAAATACTCCATGTATGTTAGGGTGCAGGCATCAAACCAGCGTATGTATGTTTAATGTTTTTATGAGTGTTTATAGCTACTAATGTTTGTAATGCTGTTACTGTGTCGATAAATGTCTACAATAACCAGATCCTGCCATGTAGATATAACATCTGCAGGTTTTCTGAATTTTAAAAAGTATTTTTATATTCAGTGATTTAAAAAAAAAAAAATCAGTTTAAGTATTATTAATGGCAATCTTTAAGGAAAAAATGAATAATGTTTACAAATTAAAATAAGACACTGCAGTAGACATGGGTCTACTTTGTTTTCTTTTAGCAATGAAACTGTATACTAAGATTATAGACCCATGTTTTATTGCATACAATAAAGTTTTATGATTAAAAAGTAAAACAAAAAAGAGCTATTTCCAACTTTTGTAAATTGCTTTATTATTATTATTATTACACAAAAACAAGGGGCCAAGAAGCACTAATGCAAAAATAGATTGATGAGCAGACAGCAGCAAACAGAAGGTCTGGAAGATCCATCAGTCTTTAGTAGGGCCAATGTAGTTAAGCAAGATTGACTGGGGTGGCTGTGGCTCAGGAAGTAGAGCAGATCATCTACTAATTGGGAGGTTGGTGGTTCAATTCTAAACCCCAAGTTGCTCTCTGATGCAGCCATCAGAGTATGAATGTGTGTGAATGGGTAAATGCAAACATGTTGTATAAAGTGCTTTGAGTGCTCAGCTAAAGTAGAAAAGCACTATATAAGAACCAGTCCATTTACCATTTACTTCATTGTTTGGAGGCTGGTTTCACTGTGGGACTACATTGCAACATCTGCAAATTCTGTTTTCAAAATGTCGTAATGGCCAAATACAATAAAAAATAATTGCTTACTCTTACCTATGAAAGGTAAGCCCATGTGATCCAGTTTCAACTGTAAAATGGTTTGAAGAACTCCATGCAGCACCAGAGTGATGCACCTCTATGTTTATGTTTGCCACATCCAATATGGTGGTGAGGTTGACGTACGATTCAGCACTCGATGTGGTGTCTACGTATGTCTATGGTTATGTTACCCACAACTGGGCGGAGTCACTATGCATATCACTGCTGATTGGATAATACCTCAAAACCTGCCTCACGCTGTTAAATGTGCCATTTAACTGGAAACTGAAGCTGCGAGCTTCGCTCAGCGCCTCCTGCTGGGCTAAAAAATTATGCATAATTTTCATTAATTATTGGTTCATTTTAGGCCAGGCAGCTAATTGATTGATCAGCTAAGCAGAGGCGATGAGATCAAATGAAGCTGATTCCAAAGATTTCATCTTCCTCATCCTCCCGCCTAACTGACCATCCAGAAACAGACCCAATCAGCAGGTTTTTACTTCTTATTAAAATTAAAATGTGTCTTTATTGTGATTTTATTCTGTAGCAGCTGCAGCATTTCCTATGGGAGGCTTTCAGAGTAAAAGCCTGAGTGTGGCGATGGAATTAACAGCAGAGATTTTAATTTTTAACGCTGAAAATCCAGTTAATGCTGAATCCAAAAAATTCCTCAGCAACACACACACACACACACACGCAGGCACGCACGCACACGCGCGCACGCACACACACACACACACTCTCACACACACACACACACACACACACTCTCACACACACACACACACACACACACACACACACACACACACACACACACACACACACACACACAACACAGCAGCCTTTATTATTCAGGTTTAATCCTGTGACTCAGGCTCAGGTGCTTGTTCTACCAGCTGCACCCCATTTGTATCTAACAGTTTTCCTCACTGAGTTTGTAGCTTCCTGAAGTCTTTGCAGCCATCATAATCATCATCATCATCATCATCATCATCATCATCATCATCAAATCTCCAAACACTGAGGAAAGGAACTTCAATGCTTCCTTTATTTCCTCCTTTAGCAAAGGTGACACTGGAGCATTTTTTTAGGAAAGGAAAGGAGATCATGGTGTCCCATAATTCATAGCGATGCTCCATCAGAGCGTTCATGAACCAAACTGTCAGCAAACACTGCTGAGTTTCCATCACCTGTTGGTGTTTGAAACAGCTGAATGCTCCTCTGCACCATCACAGCGAAGGCTGGAGTTCTGTTTGTTCTCGGCTTGACATCAGAGACGCTGAAAACTTTAATAAAGGAAGATTTAAATGAGAGAAGATGTGATTGGACAGCACTGCCTGTGAGCTTCACTCTATTTTAACTCAGTAATGAAGTGATTTTCTTCATCTAGCCTGCAGTAAGAACTAATATGGTCAAGTATAAAAGAGGGTCTGTTTGTAGTCCATCTTCAGGACGTTATATTCTTTATCAGCTCTCCTTCCCAGCTTTCCTTCCTGATGCTTTACTTCCAGGGAACAGATTATAGCCGGTGGAGGAGGAACCACATTCATCCGATCTCTTATTCAGGATCATCATCCTTCTGCTGTTTCTTTTAAATGTGCCTAACTTCAACACACCAGATGACACGCAAACTGCTGCTGTTAGCTTCCCTCCCACTTTCTAATAGAAGGTAAGGACAGACCAGAACATGAACGACAGGTTAGAGGAGAAACAGCAGAGTATGAAGGTCTCTTTGGTTTGTTATTTCGATCCCTTTGAGGTGATGTTGTGTGCTGGTGTTTTATATGCGGGGCCGGCTGGGACTTCTTTTGGTCCTCGCTCTTTGTGTTCAGTTTTTTTGGCTGCAAACATATTTATCCCTACTTCTTCATTCCCTCGCGTCCTTATATTGATTGTTCCTGATTGTTATTCTCTCACTGATAAAGTGGCCGGAAACGCACAAGGACGGAACAGGTTCGTCACATTTCTCCGGCGGTGAACCCCAGATCACGTCGGTTCAGAGCGGTTTCCGTAGCTGCCTTGTGTGCGCTTCTCAGGTGGACTTTGCTGTTTTTTCCTCACTGAGATGTGTTCCATACATTTTTCATCATTCACAACAAGACACGCTTCTGTCTGTATTATCGGACTCAAAGAAACTCCATACGGGACTCTGCCGCTTTCTGGGCAGACTGCTGCCATTACTGTTACGACCAGCTGGGTGAGCGCAGCAGGCAGGCACACAGCTGCCCGACGGCGCTCCCAGCTTAAACTTGGAGAGCGGAAAATGATCAGTCCACAAGGCTTTTAAATAAAATGACAAACAAGAAAAGGAAGGTCATTTTATCTACGATTTTAGTTAGTTTTTTAAACTTACAATACAGTTTTAGTTTATCGTTTTTTCCTTTTAATTTTAGTTTTTATTTATTTCAGTTAACGACAATGTTTTTTCAATTTCAGTTTTCATTATTTCGTTCGTTTTCGTTAACTGTAATAACCCTGCTTACAAGTCATAGTGTTGCAGTAGTAGCTGTTTGGTGGTTATTTCATCATATCATTATTGAAAATAATAACTGCAGGGCTCAATGTAAACTAGACCAAAAAAACCTGTCTGTCTATCCTGGCCTCAGGAGCAGCAATCTAAGGAGAGACTCTCAGCCTCCTCCTCCAGCTCTTCTGGGGGTTACTGAGGTGTTACCAAACCAGCTGAGTGGCAAAATCTCCCCAGCATGTCCTGGTTCTGTTCCAGGGTCCCCTCCCAGTGGGACATGCCTCACCTAGGAGGGTCCAGGGATATCCTGGTCAGATAATGAACCACCTCAACTGGACCCTTTTGATGTGGAGGAGCAGCAGCTCTGCTCTGAGCTCCTCACCCTATTTCTAACGCTGAGCGCAGACAGCCCTCAGACGATTACAGTGATTTAAGAATGAATCATTTACAGTTATTTGATTGTTGATTAACAAGTCAGCATTTAGGGCAGCTCTTAACTCAAACTGCAGAAATGAAGCATCACAAACATAAAGCAGATATTTATGATACAAATATCTAAAATATGTTTTATCTGCAGGGTTTCTTCACTGCAGGGTGAAGAAACAGGAGGAAGCAGCTGAGTGGAAGAGATGAAGCTGGTTAAACAGAGTGAAACAGTTCAGCTGGCAGTAGGCGGTGCCTCTTTCTGATCAGCAGATGTTCATCAATGCTAACACACGTTTATGTCAGGAAATGATTTAAAGTTCACACAATGTGAGCAGCATGCTCTCTGATGTCATATCTTCCTGGTGTGAGCAGCTGGCGCTCAGCCTGAACACGGAGGATTATCGCCCCGTTACCTGATGCAGCTGCAAAGTCATGGTCGATCCTCTGTCTGCTGTCGGACTTCAGAGGGTGGAGGTGGAGGAAGTGTGTCCTCCCTGTGGCCCAGATTCAGCTGCAGCAGATTACAGTGGGGGAGGGGAGAAGTGAGGCAGCAGCAGGTGGAGGAAGACTTCTTCATCAGTCTCAGATGTCATCTTCCACACATCATCGTCAGACCTGCTGGAGCTGACGTGGAAAACCACTTCCTGTGTTTCTGTAGAAATGTGTCCTAACAAGGACATGCAGCATCGTTCTTCAGAGTTTAAGTTTTAACACAAAGCCAACTGAAGGCTTGTGAAACAGCACAAAGAGTACTTCATAGCAATCATCAGAAGCAGGTACAGGTAGAAATGGAAGCTACCTGCTGAAGAGCAGGTTATGGCTGCTTCAGTATCACTCTGAGCTCATCTCAGCTTTTTGTGTTAGTGTGCAGGCTGCACAGCATCTACTGCAGATGTTTCTGGCCTGGGGATAGTTTACTTTCATGTTCTTGTCCTTGGGTGGCATGGTAGTACAGAGGTTAGCACCCTGACCTCACAGTAAGGAGTAAGGAGGTTCCTGGTTTGAATCCAGCTATGTATATATATATATATATATATATATATATACAAAGATGGCGCTGGTGAGGTCAGCAGCCGTCGTACCTGCTCCTACGCTTTGTTTGTATATATTAGGTTTAGCTCTAATTTTGGACTTTATAATTCCGCCTGCTCTGTGTCATATCACGTATGACAGACAGACTCTTTTTAATATCAGAATACAGCACTCTGGCTGTATTCTGACACCTTTTTCTCCCGACCCGACTTGGCCCCAGGAGATACTGCGTTTCCAGTGGGCCAGCTCAAACAAAGGACGGACCAGGTCACGGACAAGGCCCCGAGGGAAAAGAGCCGGCGTAAGAGAGAGGCTGAGGCGCAGAGCGCACCAAACGCCACTGCCGAGCATCCTGTTGGCTAATGTCCAGTCACTGGATAACAAGCTGGACGAACTCAGGGCCAGGATACAGTTTCAGAGGGACATGAGGGACTGCAACATCATCTGTCTCACGGAGACATGGCTGACCCCCCTCATACCGGACCACGCCGTACAGCCGTCGGAGTTCTTCAGTGTTCATCGCACGGACAGAACGAGTGAGTCTGGAAAATCAAGAGGAGGAGGTGTGTGCCTAATGATTAATAACAACTGGTGTGACAGTAGGAATGTTGTCCCTCTGAAACAATCATGTTCACCTAACCTGGAGCTCCTAACCCTAAAATGCCGTCCCCACTACCTGCCCCGCGAGTTCACTTCGGTCATCTTCAGCGCCGTCTATATTCCACCTCAGGCGGACACAAACACTGCACTATCCGAGCTACATGAGGCGATTTCCACCTATCAGGCTAACCAGCGTGATGCGGCTCTCATCGTAGCCGGGGACTTTAACAGTGCAAACTTGAAAAAGCTGATACCGGAGTTTATTCAGCACATCGACTGCCCCACCAGAGGAGAGAGGACCCTAGACCACTGCTACTCTACATTCAAAGATGGCTACAAAGCAAAGCCTCTTCCGCCTTTTGGGAAGTCTGACCACACCGCTGTACTTCTCATGCCGAAATACAAACAACGGCTCAGGCAGGAACCCCCTGCTGTGAGAGAAGTGACACGGTGGTCTGATCAAACAGAGGCCGCTCTGCAGGGTGCGTTGGATTCAACCGACTGGGACATGTTTCGCAGCAGCGCGGGCGGAGACATCGAGGAGTTTACGGAAACTGTTGTGGGATTTATTGGGAAAGTTGTTGAAGACACTTCACTTAGGAGGACCATCAGGACTTTTCCCAACCAGAAGCCGTGGGTGGATAAATCTGTCCGCGACGCCCTGAGGTCCTGCACTGTTGCCTACAACTCCGGCCCCGCCTCTGGGAACATGGAGGACTACAAGGTTGCATCATACAATGTCCGCAGAGCGGTGAAAGAGGCTAAACATCGCTACGGCCACAGACTGGAACAGCAACTACAACAGTCTGACCCCAGGGGACTGTGGCAGGGACTACGCACCATCACGGACTACAAAGCACCACACACACACCCGGTGAGTGCCGACGCTTCTCTGGCTGATGAACTCAACATCTTCTTTGCGCGCTTTGAGTCGGGAAGCCGACAGCCCGCTGCGCTCCCGGCCGGAGGGGCGGAGACACTCACTGTGACGGAGCGCGACGTGAGGAGGGCGTTTAGACGTGTAAACACCAGGAAAGCGGCTGGACCAGACGGTATTAGTGGACGTGTCCTTAAGACCTGCGCTGACCAGCTGGCACCTGTGTTTACACTGATTTTCAACCTCTCACTGAAACTGTGTGTGATTCCCACCTGCTTTAAAAAGTCCATCATAGTCCCAAAGAAACCACACCCCAGCAGCCCCAATGACTTCAGGCCCATAGCACTCACCTCTGTGGTGATGAAGTGTTTTGAGAGACTCATCAAGACATTCATCACCTCCTCACTGCCCACCACCCTCGACCCACTACAGTTTGCATACCGGCCAGACAGATCCACAGATGACGCCATATCCTTCCTCCTCCACAAGACCCTTTCACACATAGACACTGGTAAGGGGAACTATGTGAGAGTGCTGTTTGTAGATTACAGCTCAGCATTCAACACCATAGTTCCCTCCAGGCTGGTCTCTAAGCTGCTGGACCTGGGCCTGGGCCCATCCCTGTGCAGGTGGGTTCACAGCTTCCTGACCAGCAGACCACAGGTGGTACGAGTGGGTCACCTCACCTCATCCTCCCTCACCCTCAACACTGGATCCCCCCAAGGCTGTGTGCTCAGCCCTCTGCTGTACTCACTGTACACCCATGACTGCGAGGCCACGTCAGAGTCCAACGTCATCATCAAGTTTGCTGACGACACTGCTGTTGTGGGACTAATCTCTCACAATGAGGAGACAGCCTACAGGAGAGAGGTCTCCCGCCTGGAGAACTGGTGCCAGGAAAACCACCTCCTGCTCAACGTCAGCAAAACGAAGGAACTGATTGTGGACTTCAGCAGGAAGCAGCAGAGGGACTACCATCCACTTGTCATCAGTGGTGCTGAGGTGGAAAGAGTGGACACCTTCAAATACCTGGGAGTGACCATCTCACAGGACCTGTCCTGGACTCATCACATAAACATCACTGTGAAGAAGGCCAGACAGCGTCTCTACCTCCTCAGGCGGCAGAGAGACTTCAAGCTCCCACTCAAGGTGCTCAGGAACTTTTACACCTGCACCATCGAGAGCATCATGCGTGGGAGCATCACCACCTGGATGGGAAACTGCACCAAGCAGGACTTCATGGCCCTAAAAAGGGTGGTTCGTTCAGCTGAACGGACCATCAGAACCACCCTCCCCAACCTGCAGGACATTTACACCAAGCAGTGCAGGCTGAGGGCCATGAAGATCCTAAAACAGCCCAGCCACCCCGGACACTCTCTCTTCTCCCTGCTCCCATCAGGCCGGCGTTACCGCTGCCTGAGGACTAAGACTGAAAGGTTGAAGAAGAGTTTTTACCCACAAGCCATCCGTCTGCTCAACTCTGAGCCCTAACTGGACCGTTATTGCACAATGTAAATAATATAATCTATAAAAGTGTGTATAGTGTATAGTAATTTTTATTCTTCTTATTTATATGTGTGTGTATATATGGTTGCAGGTACAAAATACATTTCACTGTGCATTGTACTGTGTATAACTGTGCATGTGACAAATAAACACTATCTTATCTTATCTTCTCTTATCTTATCTATATATATATATATATATATACACGTGTGTGTATATATATATATATATATATATATATATATATACACGTGTGTGTGTGTGTGTGTGTGTGTGTGTGTGTGTGTGTGTGTGTGTGTGTGTGTGTGTGTATATATATATATATATATATATATATATATATATATATATATATACACACACACACACACACAGCACGGTGGTGCAGTGGTTAGCACTGCTGTCTCACAGTTAGAATACCATCTGGAAGGCCTGGGTTCGATTCCACCTTGGCCCAGGCCTCTCCCTCTCTCCGTGTGGAGTTTGCATGTTCTCCCCGTGCTTGCGTGGGTTTCCTCTGGGTACTCCGGTTTCCTCCCACATTCCAAAGACATGCACTTACTGGGGTTAGGTTAATTGGCTAATCTAAATTGCCCATAGGTGTGAATGAGAGCATGAATGTGAGTGTGAAAGGTTGTCTGTCCCTCTGTGTTGGCCCTGCAACAGGCTGGCGACCTGTTCAGGGTGTACCCTGCCTCTCGCCCTATGACAGCTGGGATAGGCTCCAGCCCCCCCGCGACCCTTAACAGGATGTGCGGAAGCGAATGGATGGATGGATGGATATCTATCTCCTTTCTGCCTACTGCTCAGATTATCGACCTGATCCAAACTCATACTTAATCAAATTAATCGGTTCCTTTATTGATCCGATCCACAGCTTCCACACATCCAGTCACTGGGGTGAAATGGTGAATCAGAGTTTAGGAGTTTAATTCTGATCAGTAACTGATTTTCAATAAACTGATGAGACGTGACGACACTCTGATGTCCTTCACAATGCTGGCCTGCATCAGTCTGCGGGTCGATTGAGGGAACGCTCTCTTTCCCAGAGTCCTCTCTGCTGTTCCTCGGGTCAGCGCGTACTCCTCCCCTCTGCGCGCAGCGTGCAGGAAGCCCCGCCTCTCTGACCTCTCTGATTGGTTTTCTGTGATGAAAACACTGTTTTCCTTGTGTTTCTGATTTGACGCGTCATCCTGCTGTTGTTTGTTGTGGATTTCAGAGATTCTCTGAAGGAGCGCCAACATCTGCTCAGAGACTCTGAGGAAACACAAGAGCTGCTGTTTGATGTTTTCACTGCAGAGTCCTCTGATCAGGTCGGACTGAGTCAACACGCTCAGCAACAGATTTCTTTTTTCTTTTTTCTTTTTATTTATCTGTATTTTTCACATATGGAAAAAACTTAAAAACAGGAACAATTGGTCATATATGTACTCAGAGTATCACTATAGATATAAGAAAAAACCCCAAAACAAACAAAAACCAGTAGGGATATGTTGCTGGCTGACATAATATATCCATTTTTCCCAGCTTTTTGTAAAGTGATCAGCTCGTAAGTTTAAAGAAAAGGTAATTCTGTCTGTTTATTGAATATTACTCATCATATCAATCCAGTCTTCTGTAGTTGGGAATTTGCTTTTCAACCATTTACAGGTTATTTCTTCTTTACTGGCTGCAAGCAAAATCCTTAATAAATATTTATCTCTGACAGGTAAATTGTCCACAGTGTTACACAGATAAACTGTACCAAAAAAAGACCATCTCTGTTCCAAGTAGTCTGTATTGCCCTCGTTACCTACCCCAGTAGATCAAAATGACTGAGAAACTCCAAAAAATGATATGGTAGTGGTCTGCCAGCTGTTATCTACACTTCCGCCAACACAAACCACTTGTCATTTCATATGTCTGCACATACTTTAAATTAGCTGCTATAAAATATTTTACCAGGTTTTGCCAGCAAAATTCTCCCCAAGCATCTGAACTGGAAGAGGTCAACTACATCAGGTAGATATTCTGGAAATCATCCTCTGAAATGGAAACCCCAGACTATCCCACTTAAATTTCAATTATTATTCAATTTTTTTTTTTTTTCAGATTGGATATTTGAATATAGTCTTGAGAAAAGTTTCTTATTTCTGTTGCTTTTATACATGGAAATAAATATGTCAGTTATATTGGAGTCCTTTGTATTTCTTAATTTTATCTTTAAAATAGGCTCTGACCTGGAGGAGAGAAGCTGCAGAGAGGCGTGTACGACTGCAACTCTGCTTCCTGTTCTCAACCCTGGGTAGTCAGGTTTTAGGAGGGTTAATAAATTTGGCAAGATTTCTAGAAATGAGAGCTGCTCCATCCAAAGTGGGATGGATACTGTCTCTCCTAACAAGACCAGGTTTCCCCCAGAAACTTTCCTAATTATCTATAAAGCCCACATCATTTTGGACACCACCCAGACAGCCATCAATTAAGGGAGATTGGGGAGGGGCCCAGAGAAAACTAAAGAGTCCGACATTGTTTTGGCAAAGTTACACATTGATTCAATATTAATTTTAGTGACCTCCGATTGGTGTAACCGGGTGTCATTACTGCCAACGTGAATTATGATCTTACCAAATCTATGATTAGCCTTAGCCAGCTGTTTCAAATTTCCATGAATGTCGCCTGCTCTGGCCCCTGGAAGACATTTGACTATGGTCGCCGGTGTCTCTAGCTTCACGTTTCTCAAAACAGAGTCGCCAATAACCAGAGTTTGTTCCTCGGCGGGTGTGTCGCCGAGTGGAGAAAAAGGGCTAGAGATGTAAACAGGTTGGTGGTGTACCCGGGGCTTCTGTTTAGGACTATGCATCCACCTCACAGTCACCAGTTCAATTCAATTCAATTCAATTCAATTTTATTTATATAGCACCAAATCACAACAAACTGTCGCCTCAAGGCGCTTTGTATTGTGGGTAAAGACCCTACAATAATACAGAGAAAACCCAACAGTCAAAACGACCCCCTATGAGCAAGCACTTGGCGACAGTGGAAAGGAAAAACTCCCTTTAACAGGAAGAAACCTTCAGCAGAACCAGGCTCAGGGAGGGGCAGTCATCTGCTGAGGGGGGCTGAGGGGAGAGAAAGACATGCTGTGGAAGAGAGCCAGAGATTAATATCAATTAATGATTAAATGCAGAGTGGAGTATAAACAAAGTAAATAAGGTGAATGAGAAACAGTGCATTATGTGAACCCCCCAGCAGACTAGGCCTATAGCAGCATAACTAAGGGATGGTTCAGGGTCACCTGATCCAGCCCTAACTATAAGCTTGATCATAAAGGAAAGTTTTAAGCCTAATCTTAAAAATAGAGAGGGTGTCTGTCTCCTGAATCCAAACTGGGAGCTGGTTCCACAGAAGAGGGGCCTGAAAGCTGAAGGCTCTGCCTCCCATTCTACTCTTAAGTATCCTAGGAACCACAAGTAAGCCAGCAGTCTGAGAGTGAAGTGCTCTGTTGGGGTGATATGGTACTATGAGGTCTTTGAGATAAGATGGGGCCTGATTATTCAAGACCTTGTATGTGAGGAGAACAAGCCGAACATGAAGAATAATCTTTGAGATGGTTATGAATAATTTTTTCTCTAATGTCTAAAATTTTATTTGTAAAGAAATCCATGAAGTCACTACTAGTTAACGTGCTAATCAGTGCTCAGTAACAGCAAAGCTGGAGCTCAGACTTCTTGGATGGTCTGTTAGCAGCCATAGTACTGGTCAGATAGATTAATTATATTGATTAATTAATAAGCTTCAATTCCGGCTTATTAATTAATCAAAGACCCAGACAAAGTTTTAATTCTTTTGAAAGCCTGACTCTTAGTCTTGTCCATCCTAATTGGGAAAATCAAAAACCTGTTTTATTTGTTATTATCTATCGTCCACCTGGTCCTTACTCAGAGTTTCTGTCTGATTTCTCAGACTTTTTATCTGATTTAGTGCTCAGTTCAGATAAAATCATTATAGTGGGTGATTTTAACATCCATGTAGATGCTGAGAATGACAGCCTCAACACTGCATTTAATCTATTGTTAGATTCAATTGGCTTCTCTCAAAATAAAGTAAAGGAGCCCACCCACCACTTTAATCATACTCTGGATCTTGTCCTAACATATGGCATAGAAACTGAAGACCTAACAGTATTCCCTGAAAGCCCCCTCCTGTCTGATCATTTCTTAATAACATTTATATTTACTTTAATGGATTAAACAGCAGTGGGGAATAAGTTTTATTACTTATTCACTTATACACTTTCTTTCTGAAAGTGCTGTAACTAAGTTTAAGGATCTAATTCCTTCATTATTATTCTCTTCAGTGTCATGTGCCAACACAGTGCAGAGCAGCTACCTAAACTCTGCTCCCAGTGAGGTCGATTATCTCGTCAATAGTTTTACATCCTCACTGCGTATAACTTTGGATACTGTGGCTCCTCTGAAAAGGAAAGCTTCAAATCACAAGTGCCTGACTCCGTGGTATAATTCACAAACGCACAGCTTAAAGCAGATAACCCGAAAGCTGGAGAGGGAATGGCGTCTCACTAAATTAGAAGATGCTCATTTAGCCTGGAAAAAGAGTTTGTTGCTCTATAAAAAAGCCCTCCGTAAAGCTAGGACATCTTACTACTCATCATTAATTGAAGAAAATAAGAACAACCCCAGGTTTGTTTTCAGCACTGTAGCCAGGCTGACAAAGAGTCAGAGCTCTGTAGAGCCGAGTATTCCTTTCACTTTAACTAGTAGTGACTTCATGGATTTCTTTACAAATAAAATTTTAGACATTAGAGAAAAAATTATTCATAACCATCTCAAAGATTATTCTTCATGTTTGGCTGCTTTCAGCACTGCTGGTATTTGTTTAGACTCTTTGGCTCTAGTTGATCTTTCAGAGTTAACTTCAATAATTACTTCCTACAAACCAGCAACATGTTTATTAGATCCCATTCCTACTAGACTGTTCAAAGAAGTCTTTCCAATTATTGATGCTTCAATCTTAAAAATGATGAATCTGTCTTTATTAGTTGGCTATGTACCACAGACCTTCAAGGTGGCTGTAATTAAACCTCTACTTAAAAAGCCATCACTGACCCAGCTGTCTTAGCTAATTATAGGCCAATCTCCAACCTTCCTTTTCTCTCAAAGATCCTTGAAAGAGTAGTTGTAAAACAGCTAACTGATCATCTGCAGAGGAACGGTTTATTTGAAGAGTTTCAGTCAGGTTTCAGAATTCATCACAGTACAGAAACAGCATTAGTGAAGGTTACCAATGATCTTCTTAGAGCCTCTGACAGTGGACTCATCTCTGTGCTTGTCCTGTTGGACCTCAGTGCAGCTTTGATACTGTTGACCATAACATTTTATTACAGCGATTAGAGCATACTATAGGTATTAAAGGTACTGCACTGCAGTGGTTTGAATCATATTTATCTCATAGACTCCAATTTGTTCATGTAAATGGGGAGTCTTCTTCACACACTAAGGTTAATTATGGAGTTCCACAGGGTTCTGTGCTAGGACCAATTTTATTTACATTAAACATGCTTCCCTTAGGCAGTAGTATTAGAAAGCATTGCATCAATTTTCATTGTTATGCAGATGATACTCAGCTTTATCTGTCAATGAAGCCAGATGATGCACATCAATTAATTAAACTGCAGGAATGTCTTAAAGACATTAAGGCCTGGATGACCTCTAATTTCCTGCTTCTAAATTCAGATAAAACTGAAGTTCTTGTACTCGGCCTCACAAATCTTAGAAACATGGTGTCTAACCAGATACTTACTCTGGATGGCATTACTTTGGCCTCCAGTAACACTGTGAGAAATCTTGGAGTCATTTTTGACCAGGATATGTCCTTCAATGCACATGTTAAACAAATATGTAGGACCGCTTTTTTGCATTTGCGCAATATTTCTAAAATTAGAAACATCCTTTCTCAGAGTGATGCTGAAAAGCTAATTCATGCATTTATTACTTCTAGGCTGGACTGTTGTAATTCATTATCATCAGGCTGTCCTAAAAGCTCCCTGAAAAGCCTTCAGCTGATCCAAAATACTGCAGCTAGAGTACTGACAGGGACTAGAAAGAGAGAGCAGATTTCTCCCATATTGGCTTCTCTTCATTGGCTCCCTATTAAATCCAGAATAGAAATTAAAATTCTTCTTCTCACATACAAGGTCTTGAATAATCAGGTTCCATCTTATCTCAAAGACCTCATAGTACCATATCACCCCAATAGAGCACTTCGCTGTCAGACTGCTGGCTTACTTGTGGTTCCTAGGATACTTAAGAGTAGAATGGGAGGCAGAGCCTTCAGCTTTCAGGCCCCTCTTCTGTGGAACCAGCTCCCAGCTTGGATTCAGGAGACAGACACCCTCTCTATTTTTAAGATTAGGCTTAAAACTTTCCTTTTTGATCAAACTTATAGTTAGGGCTGGATCAGGTGACCCTGAACCATTCCTTAGTTATGCTTTTGACTCTGTTTATACCCCACTCTGTATTTAATCATTAGTTATTATTAATCTCTGGCACTCTTCCACAGTGTGTCTTTTGTCCTGTCTCTCTCCCCTCAGCCCCAACTGAATGAATGAATCAATGAATGAAGGTTTTATTGCCATGTGGGTGAACAGGTTCACACATTGGAAATTGCAGTTAACAGAGCACCCATCCAAGAATACAACAAACACAAACACAAATACAGGGGGACAGGTGTCCGAGGTCATGCAGCCGACTTGCAGCGCTACCTTTAGCAGAAGAACAGAAAGAGATACACTGGGATAGGTAGGTTCAAAAAAATCATCTCGTACTGTATTCATTATAAACACCGTACAAGGTTCCAAAAAACACCTCAGCAAAAGCATATTTGCACATTTAAAGCCAGGATAGCAATATGGTGGGTAAGGTCAGGGTCAGGAGGGGATGCAGACGGAGACGAGAGGGTGGGGGCATTGTGGAGCCCAGATGCCAGCTCCTAGCCAAAACAGTTTGCTGATAGTGGTAGAAGTTCATCAGCGGCCGTGGTACACCAGATCCAGCTTCACAAATCACAGAGAGGGCTGAGGGGGGAGAGCGACCGTCACACATAGGCCTGGAGAGATATGATTGCCAGCCCAAGGCCGGCTAGGGAGCCGAATTCCTGATAATGCAGATGTTGTTTTGGAACAGGCTGCTTGTTTTTTTTCCAACAGCCTTCAGTCTCACTGGGGAACCCATTCAGTAATCCAATATTCCAAATTCATTAGTTACCGTCCTCACCGTGCAGAACTGAACCTTATCTCCAGATCGAACCCCTCTCGCCTGCGAGCACGCTTTACGGCTCAGGTCCAACAGGCTTTGAGTCTGAGTTTGTGCAGCCCTGCACAGCCCATCCATCTGGTTCGGCAGCCTCTGCAGATGTCGAACTGCTGCCCAGATTTTCTTAATTTCCCAGTAAATCAGGTATCCTCCGAGTCCAAACAAGAGAGATACCCCTACCACATAGCCAAATATGTAGGCGTCTTCCACGTCCTCGACCTCCAGGGCTGAGAAGCACACAGGTCTCCACAAGCTCCAAGAATCGATGACGTATCCAACCGGGTCTGTTCCACTCGGACACGCAGGCTCCCCTTTCCCCGATCTCATAGTGGAAAAAAATTCGATCAATGGTATTTAGGGCCCAGTTTGCCGGATCCACCTTGCTCTCAATCTTATTCTTATTCGGACAGTGTGTGAGAGACGCTCTCACAGCAAGCAGCAAGCGGACAGATGGGGAGGGCAGGTAGAGAGATAGAATGCGACCGTTTCCGTCAAGAGCAGGAAGAGAACTGGTCACAACAGATGACTGCCCCTCCCTGAGCCTGGTTCTGCTGGAGGTTTCTTCCTGTTAAAAGGGAGTTTTTCCTTCCCACTGTCGCCAAGTGCTTCATAGGGCAGGGATCCTCAAATCCAGGCCTCGAGGACCTCAAGGCCTGGATTTGAGGATCCCTGTCATAGGGGGTCATTTTGACTGTTAGGCTTGCTCTGTAATTATTGTATATACAGGGAGTGTATATTTGGCGCTATGTAAATAAAATTGAATTGAATTGAATTATATACTTGATTTTGCATTTGGATTGTATTTTGTTATAACAGATGAAACACATAGTAGACATTTTCAAATAGAAAAAAAAAAAAAAACACACTCGAGGACCTCATTTTTGAAGTAGTAACCCAAGAATTTTGTCCATTTAGACTCAAATTAGTCAGTAACCTACATTCTCAATATCGATATAGGCTAAAGGAAATGTTTCGCAATTCAAAGCATTGCTGAAATCCATGAAGAGAACACAATGACTCTTTCTCCTTTGAGAACCAGAACTCTGACCATGTGGGAACCAGGAAAACATTATATTTTCCAGAAAAGTAAAATGCTAACCACAATTAATTTTTAAATTAATTTTTAAACTTCTTCTCTTCACCCTGTAGACTTGTAGACTTCTGTAGACTTCTGTTACATTTCTGAGCTGTGTCACATTCAGAAGTTTGCTGATGACACAGCCATTGTGGGGTGTATCAAGGAAGACAGAGACGAAAAGTATAGGAACCTGGTGAAGGACTTTGCTCTCTGGTGCCACAGGAACCACCTGCAGCTCACTGCAGCATCACTTCAAAGACCAAGGAGCTGGTCATTAACTTTAGGAAGTCCAGAGCAAGGTCACGACCAGAGTTTTTTTTTCCACATGACAGAAATCCATCGCAGTGAGAGAGAACTTTAATGGTTCTAATGTGGATGAAACACTCCACTTACACGGTGGCACTGGAGCACTGCAGAATTTAACCTCTTAACTGGCCATGTCCCATCCGCTGAACATTTGTAGTTCATTTTATATGGCAGGCTAGACCTTTCCATTTTGATTTACACCTCATTCAGCCAATCATGTAACTGGCCACACCAAATCTTCTGACAAAGTTACATAATGCCCTCTGATTATTATTGGCTCTGTGAAACCCATTTCTTCATGATTGGCCGAATAGGTGTTAATCAAAATGGGAGGGTCTAGCCCGCCATATAAAACGCACTTCATATGTCCCGCAGACGGGATGTGGCCAGTTAATAGGCTACGAAATGGGTTTTCCAGAGCAAATAATAACCAGAGGGCATTATGTAGTTTTGTTCAGGTGATTTTGGTGCTGCCAGCTAACAGGTTAAATGAAACATCAAAGCAACAAATTTGTGTTAAGAATTTTTTATGATTAAATTATTTGAGTTACTCAAGGAATGTTTGCAGCCCTACTTGAAAATTAGCACTGATGTTGGAAGCTTCACAGTCTCTCTAATCCTCTCCTGGCAGCTTTGGCGGCTGACGTATCTCCCCACTTGCTGCCAACTGCTCCTCTGTATCACCGCCAAGGTGTCCTGTACAGCAGGTCCACTTCATCTCTCCAGATCAATCGGGATTCCCCATTTCTTTAAATCCTCTGCTGTTTCACTTGCACTGCTGTACAATACTGGCCCACTATCCAAGAACACATGTAGTTTGGTAGGAGGTGGGTGTTTGGAATCTAATTACCTTTCCTGCAGAATTCTCCTTATTGGTGCAAAAGTCTTCCTCTTTGCCAGTGTTTCTGTGGGGTAATAGTGGTCGAAGAAGACCTTCTGTCACTTTGGAATATTTCCTTCTTTTTCCATGAAGTTGGCAGCAACAGTTCCTAGGTTCGAAATTCCTGGAAGCATACAACTATTGACTGAGGCTGTGCTTCCTTCAATGGCCTCTGCCCAAGGGCTTTGTGGCACCATTATATTCTGAGTTCAACTCCATTGAGGGGGTCCAGCTCCTTTTTAATAAAATTATCTACACAGCGCTGGATGTTGTTTCCTTCCAGGCCCTCCTGTATGCCATATATGTGGATGTTGTTGCAACTGGAGTGAGCCTCAAGGTCTGTTAGCTTCATCTGTAAATTCTCTTGGGCTTGTAGAGACTGACTTTATAGTCCAAGATCCACTTTTCTATGTCAGATATGCGATGCTTGGCTTCCTCCACCCTGTCGGTTGTTGTTTTCAAAACGGTTGTTATGTTGCCTAGCTTCTGTTGGAATTCTGCTCTGATGTTGGTTAATTCCTTTCTCACATCTGCTCTAATGTTGTTTCAAAAGTTACCCAAGTCAGACTTCAGCTCTGCAACCATTAGCCTCATGTTTGCACAGATCCTCAGCCACAGTCCCTTCAGTCATTGTTTTTTCCAGTTTTTTCCAGTCTTATCGATGGTTTTCTTTTACCCTTCTTCACCTTTTCCCCTTCCATCATTATTGGTTGTAAGTCTTATTAATATTAGCTGAAGCTGGGGAAAAAAACTCAGCCGTCTGGGTAAAAGTTATTGATTCAATTCAATTTCAATTCAATTTTATTTATATAGCGCCAAATCACAACAAACTGTCGCCTCAAGGCGCTTTGTATTGTGGGTAAAGACCCTACAATAATACAGAGAAAACCCAACAGTCAAAACGACCCCCTATGAGCAAGCACTTGGCGACAGTGGAAAGGAAAAACTCCCTTTTAACAGGAAGAAACCTCCAGCAGAACCAGGCTCAGGGAGGGGCAGTCATCTGCCGCGACCGGTTGGGCTGAGGGAAGAGAACTGTGGAAGAGAGCCAGAGATTAATATCAATTAATGATTAAATGCAGAGTGGAGTATAAACAAAGTAAATAAGGTGAATGAGAAACAGTGCATTATGTGAACCCCCCCAGCAGACTAGGCCTATAGCAGCATAACTAAGGGATGGTTCAGGGTCATTGATGCATCCATTCACTTCGGCTCATTACTGGAAGTCCTCAGCAACTGCTTTTCATCCCAGTTTCTGTTTCTCTTCCTCATCATCTGTCACTGAGTCAGCAGGGTGCCTCAAACTCGTGAAAATGTGAATGGGTATTGGTTTGTGTTTTCTTTGTTTATTTAAATAATAAAAATAATCTGAAGACAGTTTTTTAGGGGTAGCACTGCACAGCAAGCACCTGCTGTGATGGCTCCCCTAACGCAGGCCCTTTCTACAAGCATAGACAGGGAAGTTGAGAAGAGAGTGAATTTATCAGTTCCTGCAGGCCAGTTTGGGGCCCATTCCACTTAAACAGCTGAAGCATATCCAAGACCAGAAATGTTTTCAATTTGCTTCTCAAGGACTGGTTCATTAATAACTATGTAATATCCAATCATATTCATTCAGGTGGACTTTATAATCTTGTCCTTTATATCACTCATTTTTAGGCCATTTGCTGGAGACATCTCTGTAAACAGAAATCTGAATAGAATAGAATAGAATGCCTTTTATTGTCATTATACAGGATGTACAATGAGATAGGAGGGCCACTCCTGTTCAGTGCCATGCAATAGAAAATTAAATTCTCTAAAATAAAAAATAAAAATATTATAGTCTAGTATAATCAAGAAATATACAGAAAATAAACAATGTATAAAATATACAAAAAATAGAATGTATAAAAATATATACATACATTGGTGCATCTGTACATTGTAAGAAAAGTAAATAAGTGCATACATATAAAAATGAAGATGATGAATATTGCACTAGTGAATGAATACTGGATATTACACAATATAGGAATGTTAGATATTGTTCAGTATGAATAATATAATATTGCACAGAGATGTGGGTGTTGCACAGTTACAGTGGGTGAGTGTGTGAGTTCAGGGTGGTGATTGCTCTGGCGAAGAAACTGTTCTTGCGTCTGTTTGTTCTGGCTTTGATGCTCCTGTAGCGCCTGCCAGAGGGCAGCAGGTCAAACAGGTCAAAGCCAGGGTGTGAGCTGTCCTTGATGATGTTCCTGGCTCTGCTGATGCAGCGGGAGGTGTAGATGTCCATCAGGGAGGGGAGAGGGCAGCCAACGATTCTTTGTGCTGTCTTAACTACCCTCTGAAGCCTGACCCTGTCTGCCTCAGTGCAGCTGCCGTACCATACTGTGATACAGTACGTCAGCAGGCTCTCAATGGATGAGCGGTAGAAGGTCAGCAGCAGGTTTGAGTCCAAGTTGTTCTTCCTGAGGACCGTCAGGAAGTGAAGTCGCTGCTGAGCCTTCTTGATAACAGCTGTGATGTTATCTGACCAAGAAAGATCAGCAGAGATGAGGACACCAAGAAACCTGAAGGTGTGGACCCTCTCCACACGCTCGCCGTTGATGTAGAGGGGAGCTGGGTCAGTCCTGTGCTTCCTGAAGTCGATGATGATCTCTTTGGTTTTCATGGTGTTCAGTACCAGGTTGTTCTCTGAACACCAGGCTGTCAACTTCAGGACCTCCTCTCTGTAAGCTGCCTCATCTCCCTTTGAGATGAGTCCGACCACTGTGGTGTCGTCAGCAAATTTGACGATGAGGTTGTTATTGTGGGCCGGACTGCAGTCATGGGTGTAGAGGCAGTACAGGAGGGGGCTCAGCACACAGCCCTGTGGGGAGCCAGTGCTCAGTGTGCGGGTGGAGGAGAGATGGGTGCCAAGTCTCACCGTCTGGGGCCGGTTGGTTAAGAAGTCCTTGATCCAGGAACATGTGAGAGGGGGGAGGCCCAGGGTGTGCAGTTTGGTGGTGAGAATGTCCGGGATGATTGTGTTGAACGCTGAGCTGTAATCCACAAAGAGCATGCGAGCGTAGCTCTGCTGCTGCTCCAAGTGGCTCAACACAGAGTGGAGAGCTACAGCGATGGCGTCCTCTGTGGATCTGTTTGCACGATATGCAAACTGATGGGTGTCGAAAGTGGGGGGCAGATGGTCTTTGATGTGCTGGAGAACCAGCCTCTCAAAGCACTTCATGATTACCGGTGTGAGGGCCACAGGGCGGTAATCATTTAGGCTGGTGACAGATGACCTTTTGGGCACGGGGATGATTGTGGCTGTTTTTAGGCAGGGGGGGATGACTGCTTGGGCCAGGGAGAGGTTGAAAATCCTGGTGAGAATCAGGGTGAGCTGGTGGCCACACGCTCTGATCACCTTGCCAGGTACTCCGTCTGGTCCGGCAGCCTTCCTGGGGTTCACTGCCAGGAGCACGCGCCATACCTCATGCTCCTGGACAGTGAGTGGGGTGCAGCCTGGTGGGGGGGGGGGCAGGACTGGAGCAGATGGGTGGTCCTGAGGCATCT
This sequence comes from Archocentrus centrarchus, assembly GCF_007364275.1. Taxonomy (NCBI): domain Eukaryota; kingdom Metazoa; phylum Chordata; class Actinopteri; order Cichliformes; family Cichlidae; genus Archocentrus; species Archocentrus centrarchus. The sequence goes on from NC_044349.1 coordinate 90,998, forward strand.
CAAAGCGAGCAAAGAAACAGTTAAGTTCCTCTTCTAGTGACACACTCAGGTCTCCTGCAGTCACATCACAGCCTCTGAAGTTTGTGATGTTCTGAATGCCCTGCCACACCTCCCGGGTGTTTTTGCTGGACAGATGGGACTCTATTCTCCTCCTGTAGTCCGTTGGCTTTTTTAATTCCTCTTTTCAGGTCAGCTCGAGCAGCCCTGTACAGAGCTCTGTCGCCTGACCTGAAGGCAGCATCATGGGTTTTGAGGAGTGAACGGACCTGGCTGTTCATCCAGGGTTTCTGGTTAGGGAAAACCCGGATGTTTTTGCTAACAGTCACATTTCCGATACAGAACTTAATGTAGTCCAGTACCGTCCCTGTGAATGTTTCTAGGTCCTCGTGTTCGAATAAGTCCCAGTCTGTGTATGCAAAGCAGTCCTGTAGGTCGGAGAGTGCGTTTTCAGGCCAGGTTGTAATGGTTTTTACAGTAGGCCTGGCTCTCCGTCTGAGGGGGGTGTATGCTGGGGTGAGCAGCAGGGAAAGATGGTCGGACTGGCCGAGGTGGGGGAGGGGTTTGGCTCTGTAAGCGTGCTTAATGTTGGAGTAAACATGGTCAAGAGTGTTCTCCCCTCTTGTGGAACATTTGACATGTTGGTGGAATTTCGGGAGTACAGTCTTTAAGTTGGCCTTGTTAAAGTCTCCCGCGATAATAAGAACACCGTCGGGGTGGACCCGCTGCTGTTCGTTAATGGCGTTCAGCAGGAGAGCCAGCGCCATGCTAACGTTAGCATCGGGAGCTATATACACAGCTGTGACGATCACTACTGTTAGCTCTCTGGGTAGAAAAAAAGGCCGACATCTTACAGACATGTACTCGAGGTCTGGGGAACAATGTTTGTCTATGATTGTTCCGTTGTTACACCAGTCCGCAGGGAAGGGACGAGGTGTATGCTACCAGGAACTTTTTACTCTGAATTTTATAGACCAATCATGTTTGAACATGTTTTGGCTGCAAGCAGGTAAACAAAGGCAAGACATTTCCCCAAATGTGATCTGGAAACTATTGCTATTGTCTGCTATAACTGATCTCAGACCTGTCTGGCTTCACAGTTTGGGCACTAAGCATTAAGCTGTCCCTGTGATTTTTCTAGTATTTAGCTGGTTATTGAAGTGCTGTCAGCTCAGGGGCTGCAGGACAGAAGCACTCAGAGTTTTTCTTGTCAGGGTCATTCAGCGAGTTCTCACACTGCAGTCATATAACATAATTTTTTCAGATACTTCCTGCATCTCCACATTATGCTTAAGGTATTCTTAGGTGCCACTGCCCTCATGCACAGGTTGCAGCAACACTGATCACTGGTTGGATGGTTGGTGTTGCAGCTTTGGCAGCCAGTAGACTGTAGGATGAGTTCAGTTTGAACTGATGTGATTACTTTTTACTAGAGATACACCAAATGCAATCCTCTTGGCTGACTCAATTTTTTGTATTTTCTTTCTAAGACCTATAACTGACAACAGATACAAAGAAAAATCACATTTTATCTAATGCAAAATATTGTTTTCATAATGAAAGACTGCAGGGAACTCTCAAACTGCAGGGAACTCTCACTTACACAACTGAAAAAAAAAGATCTAAAAATGAGCTGCAGTCGACTCACCTTTACCTGACAGATTGTATTCCAGCAAACAAAATCAGGTGCGACCAATTTATAGAACAAAACAAATGTTGAGTACTTACATTATTTCTCAGTCTGTTTATAAATTATTAATTATAAAATTATGTATAAATACATTTCTGCTTTGGGACTGGCTTGTAGCAGGCTGCGTGTGACATGACATGAGATTTAATGACTTTGGTAACGAAATGTAATGCCTGGTCATACTGAGCTTTTTGTGCTGCAGTAATTCACCAGATTTCTGAAACCTCTGTGTTTAACTATGGAGAACAGCTGGTCAATGGATTCTAAAGTTTTGTTTCGATATTTTCAAACTGAGGGAAAACAGGAGAGCCAGTTTGCTTTAGCTGCTTCTCCTTTGTTAGCTTCTTCAAACTGGGTATGCTCAGCTGGGTGATGGTGTGTATGATTAAGTTTTTTTTGTGGCAGTTCCTACAGTTTACTTTGGCCTAACATGTATTACATATTTTGGTGGTGTGTTTGTGAGTGTATACGACTGTGACATCATTGCCTGATGTGATATCATTGCCTGAAAAGTGGCAGATTACCATCCCTGCCTCTGATTGGTGCACTTCCTTTTCCTTCACTTTCACTCGATGGTTAAGTCAATAACAACTAATCAGTTAGGGGTAGGAAACTTGTTTTTTTGAATTAAAATGTTACCCCCAGATGCTTAAAAATGACAGACTTGTCCTGTTGATGTCATAACCTGGTGTGTCAGGGCACATGCACCCAAAGAGGTGTTGTGTGAACTAACCAGCGCCGCTAGCATGAGGGAAAGACAAAGAGAACGATGATCAGAAAACATGGTAATGAAACTGAATGGACACAGTTTTTAATTTTATTATTTATTAAATTAATTTGATTCCTGAGATTAAAAATCTCTTGTGAACAGGTGTCTTTATCAAGTCAAACAGCAGTTAATCAGTCGGTTGACTGGTTGGTTGGTTGGCTTGTATTTCACTGCATTAAAATTAATTTGAATGAGGTTTGGTCTGAAGTAGTTTATTCACTGATTACTTCCTGTGATCACTTCCTGTCATTCAGCTGTAAAATATGAATGAAATTTGGTTCTTGGTCACATGAGAGAGAGCTCTGCTCTAGGTCCAAACACAGAGTATGGCTTATAAAAAGGAAACAGTGCATTTGTCCTTTAACCTGAGGCTACTGATGCTGTGTGACAGGTGAGCTGCTGACCTGATCAGTAATATTGACAACAGAAACTGCTGATGTGGCTCAGTGAGTCTGCTGATGATTGTTTGTGAATCTGCTCCTTTTGGAGTTAAATTCAGCTTGACAGTGAAATAACTGAATCTTTTAATCCCTCTGAAGACGAGCAGCAGCAGATTAGTTTCCCATCATGCCTCACTCGTCTCTTTGTTTGACCTCAGCAGGTCTGACTGGTTTCATTTCACCTGTGAGGTTTGAACACAAACACCTGACTGAGCCATCCTGACTAAAAATACTTTTGCTTAGAGCTCTGCAGGGACCAATGAGCTGCCAGGAAGTGCTGATGAAACACTGAAGGTCTGCGGCACTCGTATCAAATGTCTCGTCTGAGCGCTGTAGAGTAAAGATGAGATTTGGCCCCTGAGACATTTTAACACAAACTACCTGAAAGACTTCTATAAACCGTTTGACACCTCAGAGCACCGACACATCAGCTGATCCCATCAGAAGACGAGAGGCTTTAACGTGTGGATAAAACCTGGTTATTTGCTTTTGATCATTCTCTGAGGCTGCTGATAGATAAAGTATGGATCAGCTGACTGTGACCCTCAGAGTTAAAGAGCTCCTCCATCCTCTAACAGCAGAAAGAGACCAACAGGCCTTCCAACTGAAATATTATACCAGTGCATTGTTTTACTGCGTGAATCATAGAGGAACATTTCCCTTTACCTTTGACCTCTTAACCTCAACCAGGTGACCAGGTTGCAATTGGTGGGTAGGCTCAGTTCATATCTTTACCCTTTTTACAGAGTTTTTTCTGTTTGGAGCTCCTGAAAAATCCTTTAATAGATATATTGTCAATCAAATTGAGTCTATTAGTTCAATTTCAGTTTAACTTTATTTATATTTATACAGCTTTAGTTCACAACAGCAGCCATCTCAAGGTGCTTTATACTGTACAGACCCAGTGATGTTAGAGAGAAAACTCCAACACTCAGATGATCTTCTGTGAGCAGCAGTTGGAGATGGTGGGGAGGAAGAACAAGAGGATCAGGGATGGGTGCTCATCTGGGCCAATGGTTGGTAGAAAGAGAAAATAGGAGACATCTGGTTTCTGAAAACTCTAACCCTATACAGGTGACCTGATGGATGTTCAGAGGTTGGGAAAGACTGAGGCTTGTTTTTGGCATTTGTTCTCACAGTTTAATTCAGGAACAGCTCCATCTCCCTGTTTTCAAGGTTACAGTGTATCAGAAAAGTGAGTACACCCCTCACATGTCTGCAGATATTTAAGTATATCTTTTCATGGGACAACACTGACAAAATAACACTTTGACACAATGAAAAGTAGTCTGTGTGCAGCTTATATAACAGTCTTCATGTAGAGCAACAATTCATCTTTAAGATCCTCACAGAGTTCTTTGCCATGTTGGAACTTTCAGTGACCAGTATGAGAGAGTGTGAGAGCTGTACTACAAAATTGAACACACCTGCTCCCTATGCACACCTGAGACCTAGTAACACTAACGAGTCACATGACATTTTGGAGGGGAAATGACAAGCAGTGCTCAATTTGGACATTTATGGGTGTAGTCTCTTAGGGGTGTACTCTGCTTTAGACATTAATGGCTGTATATTGAGTTATTTGGATGGGAAGAATAAATTTACACTGTTATATAAGCTGCACACAGACTACTTTTCATTGTGTCAAAGTGTCATTTTATCAGTGTTGTCCCACGAAAAGATATACTTAAATATCTGCAAACATGTGAGGGGTGTACTCACTTTTGTGATACATTGTATGAGCTGTGCTCCACCTAAAGGTGATGACATCAACATACATTTCAGTGATTCAGCTCCTGTAGTTTTTTAAAAACGTAATCTATTATACATTCTTCTATATTAAACCTTGGCATGTGCTGCCACTTAATTTTAAACATGCACAAATCTGTGGAGGACGTGGAGGAGATCTTTGTTTTACCACCAAAGATGGTGGAAGCAGAACGATGCTGTGGTGATCCGCCTGCAGGACAAAGTACGAGTGCATTCAGTAGACTTTAGCTGTTTGAGCGTGTTCAGTGTTACCCTCACAGACTGCCTCATTTTGAACTCTGAAAACATTCTGCTGCCTCAGACCTTCCATAAGAAGAGTTGGGATGCTGTACACAGTGTGAATAAACCGTGATGAAGACACGTTGGTCCAGTAAAATAGTGGTTCTTCATACCACAAGTGTCGCTAGAACTTCATCCTCTTTAGACGCAAACATTCTGGCACAACTTTACCTTCTTCCAAGGTGCACGAAGAAGCGCCTTCGTGCACCTTGGAAGAAGGTAAAGTTGTGCCAGAATGTTTGCATTTCCCCAAGATATCAGTAAAAACAGTGCAGTGACCTACAAATCTCATAAACGCATATTTTACCATTTTAGGAAAAATATGAGCTCATTAGGAATTTGATGGCAGAGAAGGGTGGCAGTTGTTGTGCACTTCTTCTTTCTTCCTTCTTTCATTTGTGCTCTTGATGTTATTGACACTGATTGTCCGTTAACAGCTGTACTGCCTTAACTCTCTCCTGCTGTTAATGAGGTATCAGACACGTTTGTCTGAAATTGGTCCAAAAGTTAAGAATGTGATTTTATTTCATTAGCTCTGTTTCTTTTTTAAATGGCAACACCAGGTGGCAGTTTCATGCTGAATTACCAGCTTTATAACAAAGTTTTTTACATTTTTTTGTAAAAGGACTTCTTGAAGTCCACCTGCATGATTTGTGTGCAGAGCTGTCACACAACATGGTTACATACAGTCTGTACAGACACAGCGTGGAGAACATGAAGAATAAAAAGTTTAAACTGCAGAGGCTTCCTGAAGCTGCTAATGTCGATGATTCATAACAAATCAGGAGAAAAGCCACATAAATCACTTCAATGACAGTTCTGTAAATATGACTCTTTAGAAGGAAGAAGCTCTCTGATTGGCTGTCAGCAATAGTGATGACAGGAAAACCTGGAATGCTGGAAAGAGTCTGACTGTGAAGTTTCATATCTGCTGTGACTCACTGAGATCAAACGGGTGAGTCAGGTTTCAGCAGCTGTGCGCTCGGTGACCTTTGACCTGTCATCAGTTATATTTATGTCACAAATTGCATCTAAAAGTCCATCATGCTGCCAGGTATAGAAGCTACAATATTATCAGTGAAGCAGAAACATGTTCTCGTATGACAGGGGGACAGCCGGAGCTGGCGGACAGAGTCCAGAATCTCTTTAGGGCTCCCTCGTTAGGAGGCTTAACGAGCCGATAATTAGCTGCTGACGCTTTACGCTCTGTGGGCTGATAAACAGACTACTGATAACATATCAGACTGATCCCAGAACCAGCTGTCTCTCTCTCACTCACTCACACACAAACACACACACACACACACACACACACTGGACCACCACTACTGGCAGTAATGATGCATTCAGGTCCTGTGGGACAAACAGGAACTGGTGGTTTGTAATAAGTTCAGATTCTGATTCATTCAGAGATGATTACATCACATACACACACACACACACACACACACACACACACACTGAGCCCTGAGCTGCCTTAAGGCTCTCAGACGTTGGTGAGAAACATTCCCACAGATAACAGACAGTAAAAATATCTAAATTCAGTGTGAGGCTGAAGTGCGTTACAGATGAGACTCACTTATTAATTCCCACAGGATCACACACTCGCTGAATCATAACAAACTCAGCCAAGCATGCGGTTTCTCCCGGTTTCATCCGATTTCAAGGTCATTTCTTTCTTGGAAGAAGGCGTGGAGGTGTTTGAGGAGTAATCAGAGGATGGTGGCTTCCTTCTCCCCACATTGTTTTTAGGCTTTTTTTTTTTTAGTTTATCTTTTCATTATGTTGTCATTATTTAACTGTAAACAGCTGAAACAGAAAACAGCCTGAAGCCTACAAACTGCTCAGTTAGACGTCCTGATTATGATCATTTTTATTCTGTGTGGATGTATGTTCATCCTTAGAGTCACAAACAAAAAAATCTACATTAAGCAGGTGAAGCTGACATGTTATCTCACCTTTATTAATGACTTCACTGACACACAAACATCTTATTCAATAAATTCCTTTGTAGGGAGCCTGCAGCTGCTGACATGCTTAACCAAACCACTGAGTTCAGTTCAGTGAGACAGTCGTAGATTCATCAGGAGTAAAATCACCTCAAAACAAAGCAGCACATATGAAGACATGAAAACGAGTCAAAGGTTAAGATTAAAATAATCCAGTGTCAGAGGAATATGGAGATCAGTGTGTGAAGGCTGCTACTCAGGTATGCGTGTGTGTGCATGTCAGTAATGGTTGATATATTTAAGAGTCTGCTGGGACAAACTGTTGTCTGGGCTTTGAGGCGTCTTGTTGTTGATGTGATTTGGGTCCCTGATGATCCTCTGGGCCCTCCAGACACTCTTTCTGTTATAACTCACACCCACTAATCCGCTCGCTGTCCTCAGCACCCTCTGTAGAGCTTTGAGACTGATAGCAGAGCAGCTTTCATACCTGTGATTGATCTGGCCAAGATGCTCTTGATGGTGAGGTGGTAGAAGATCTGTGGGAGCTTTGGGATCATACCAAACATCATACAGAACTCAGATAAAACTAAGAAGCCTGATGATATAAACAAAGAAACCAACCAGGAATTAGCAGAAAAAGGCAAAAATTAAAAACTACATAAACACATTAAACTAGCAATCATACGGTAATCTTAAACAATAGAAAACAGAATCCAAAACCCAAAAATGTTGGGTCATAAATCCAGGACCAGGGCTGGACTGGGACAAAAAAATCAGCCCTGGCATTTTTGGCTTAGACCGGCCCACAACTATGTCTTAAAAGCATTTGACACTGTCTTACTCTTATTCAATGTGGGCATACCTTTTGCTAAGAACACTTTTTCTTACACTTACTTTAGTAATGCTTAAATTGCAAAGCTTTTACTCATCATTTAGCAGTTTTAAAATCTGTTATTTCACTTGTTTGCATGCTTTTTAAAACATGTTTAACCACAGCATAGAGGCTACAAATTCAAACTACTATGCAGCCTTTCAGCACACCTTTACTCTAAATATCCAAAATGCTATGATGTAGCCTAAAATGGACACTTGCTGCTCATCCAACACTTCTTGGCCTTGATCGTTTGCTATTTTATCAGATTAAGGTGCCGTGGCTGCCAGATTTTGGGAAGTATGGAAATACCAATAAATATTGATACTAATCTGTGATCTGTGTGAACTGGTACTCCTCGCGACTGCTGCTGATGAACATTACACCTTTATCAAGATTGTTTAGTCGAGGGACAGTTGGGTCAGTCCACAGTAACCCTGAACCCACTCGCCACCACCGGCTCCCTTCCTCCACCCCCCCTCCCTACCCTAGCGTTTCTCATGCAGTGTGCCCACACTATGCTATGCTACTGTGCCCCCCCATTACAGGGCAAAATATGAGATGCTTTTTTTTTTCTCCTCCCCTATCCCATTGTGTTCGCTTTGTTTCCATCTTCTTAAACGGCAGCAAGGCTGCGGAACACTTATCTCCCATGTTTGTTGATTGTTTGTCTTTGGATGGGTGTACTGGAACGCCATTTCGTTATATGTCTGACATATAATGACAGTAAATTGATTCTGATTCTAATCAATCGCCATTGCTCATCATTCTCATGTAATAGAGCTAACGTTACCTCCGTCACCTCAAACCCCCTGTATTATCCTAACGTTACTACTTGCTTACGTACTACACTTTCCTGCTCACTTTGTACCTCAGTTTCCCTTTCAATAGCCTGCATCTCTGGCTGCTCCTCTCTCTGTCCGCTGCTGCTGTCTTCACCTACAGCTGCTGTTGCTGGAGCATTGCTGTTACAGAGGACGTGAAGGTTACAGCAGTGAACATGTCTGTGATCTTTACACATTTTGTAGCATCTACAGTGACACTTTTCAATTTCTTCACACGTAACTTCTCTGCATCGCCTTTCTGCCGCTTCAGTTTCTCCGTGTTGCCTCTCCTTTAACACATGCACTCAACACTGAAACTAGCAGGAGTTACAGGGGACAACGCAGAGAAAGGGAGGGGCTGCTTTCGTCCTATATCCTGATTGGTTCAGTAAACTGTCTATATTGAAGATGGGCCAATGGGCCACCCCCTCTAAATTGTGGGCCAGTCTCTTACAAAAAAAAAGGGAAGAAATAAAAATCCAACAGCATCAGCCCCTGAGGACTATCGTCCCACCGGGCAAATGCCCAGTATGCCAGATTACCAGTCCAGTCCAGTCCAGCCCTGCCCAGAACCATGAAAATAAGATCCCAGCAAAAAGTATATTAACTAGAAACACTTCACCACTCAATTCAATTCAATTCAATTCAATTCAATTCAATTCAATCCAATTTACTTTTATTTATATAGCGCCAAATCACAACAAACAGTCGCCTCAAGGCGCTTTGTATTGTAAGGTTAAAAACCCTACAATAATTCAGAGAAAACCCAACAGTCTAAACAACCCCCTATGAGCAGCATTTGGTGACCAGGCTCAGGGAGGGGGGGGTCATCTGCTGAGGGGGCTGAGGGGAGAGAGACCGGACAAAAGACATGCTGTGGAAGAGAGCCAGAGATTAATAACAATTAATGATTAGATGCAGAGTGGAGTATAAACAAAGTAAATAAGGTGAATGAAAAGAAACAGTGCATTATGGGAACCCCCCAGCAGCCTAGGCCTATAGCAGCATAACTAAGGAAGGGTTCAGGGTCACCTGATCCAGCCCTAACTATAAGCTTTATCATAAAGGAAAGTTTTAAGCCTAATCTTAAAAATAGAGAGGGTGTCTGTCTCCTGAATCCAAGCTGGGAGCTGGTTCCACAGAAGAGGAGCCTGAAAGCTGAAGGCTCTGCCTCCCATTCTACTCTTAAGTATCCTAGGAACCACAAGTAAGCCAGCAGTCTGAGAGAGAAGTGCTCTATTGGGGTGATATGGTACTATGAGGTCTTTGAGATAAGATGGGGCCTGATTATTCAAGACCTTGTATGTGAGGAGAAATATTTTAAATTCTATTCTAGATTTAACAGGGAGCCAATGAAGAGAAGCCAATATGGGAGAAATCTGCTCTCTCTTTCTAGTCCCTGTCAGTACTCTAGCTGCAGCATTTTGAATCCGCTGAAGGCTTTTCAGGGAGCTTTTAGGACAGCCTGATAATAATGAATTACAATAGTCCAGCCTAGAAGTAATAAATGCATGAATTAGCTTTTCAGCATCACTCTGAGAAAGGATGTTTCTAATTTTAGAAATATTGTGTAAATGCAAAAAAGGCAGTCCTACATATTTGTTTAATATGTGCATTGAAGGACATATCCTGGTCAAAAATGACTCCAAGAATTCTCACAGTGTTACTGGAGGCCAAAGTAATGCCATCCAGAGTAAGTATCTGGTTAGACACCATGTTTCTAAGGTTTGTGGGGCCGAGTACAAGAACTTCAGTTTTATCTGAATTTAGAAGCAGGAAATTAAAGGTCATCCAGGCCTTAATGTCTTTAAGACATTCCTGCAGTTTAATTAATTGATGTGCATCATCTGGCTTCATTGACAGATAAAGCTGAGTATCATCTGCATAACAATGAAAATTGATGCAATGCTTTCTAATACTACTGCCTAAGGGAAGCATGTATAATGTAAATAGAATTGGTCCTAGCACAGAACCCTGTGGAACTCCATAATTAACCTTAGTGTGTGAAGAAGACTCCCCATTTACATGAACAAATTGGAGTCTATGAGATAAATATGATTCAAACCACTGCAGTGCAGTACCTTTAATACCTATGGCATGCTGTAATCTCTGTAATAAAATGTTATGGTCAGCAGTATCAAAAGCTGCACTGAGGTCCAACAGGACAAGCACAGAGATGAGTCCACTGTCAGAGGCTCTAAGAAGATCATTGGTAACCTTCACTAATGCTGTTTCTGTACTGTGATGAATTCTGAAACCTGACTGAAACTCTTCAAATAAACCGTTCCTCTGCAGATGATCAGTGAGCTGTTTTACAACTACTCTTTCAAGAGTCTTTGAGAGAAAAGGAAGGTTGGAGATTGGCCTATAATTAGCTAAGACAGCTGGGTCAGTGATGGCTTTTTAAGTGGAGGTTTAATTACAGCCACCTTGAAGGTCTGTGGTACATAGCCAACTAATAAAGACAGATTGATCATTTTTAAGATTGAAGCATCAATAATTGGAAAGACTTCTTTGAACAGTCTAGTAGGAATGGGATCTAACAAACATGTTGCTGGTTTGGAGGAAGTAACTATTGAAGTTAACTCTGAAAGATCAACTGGAGCAAAAGAGTCTAAACAAATACCAGCAGTGCTGAAAGCAGCCGAACATGAAGAATAATCTTTGAGATGGTTATGAATAATTTTTTCTCTAATGTCTAAAATTTTATTTGTAAAGAAATCCATGAAGTCACTACTAGTTAACGTGAAAGGAATACTCGGCTCTACAGAGCTCTGACTCTTTGTCAGCCTGGCTACAGTGCTGAAAAGAAACCTGGGGTTGTTCTTATTTTCTTCAATTAATGATGAATAGTAAGATGTCCTAGCTTTACGGAGGGCTTTTTTATAGAGCAACAAACTCTTTTTCCAGGCTAAATGAGCATCTTCTAATTTAGTGAGACGCCATTCCCTCTCCAGCTTTCGGGTTATCTGCTTTAAGCTGTGCGTTTGTGAATTATACCACGGAGTCAGGCACTTGTGATTTGAAGCTTTCCTTTTCAGAGGAGCCACAGTATCCAAAGTTATACGCAGTGAGGATGTAAAACTATTGACGAGATAATCGACCTCACTGGGAGCAGAGTTTAGGTAGCTGCTCTGCACTGTGTTGGCACTGAAGAGCATAATAATGAAGGAATTAGATCCTTAAACTTAGTTACAGCACTTTCAGAAAAACTTCTACTGTAATAAAACTTATTCCCCACTGCTGTGTAATCCATTAAAGTAAATATAAATGTTATTAAGAAATGATCAGACAGGAGGGAGCTTTCAGGGAATACTGTTAAGTCTTCAGTTTCTATGCCATATGTTAGGACAAGATCCAGAGTATGATTAAAGTGGTGGGTGGGCTCCTTTACATTTTGAGAGAAGCCAATTGAATCTAACAGTAGATTAAATGCAGTGTTGAGGCTGTCATTCTCAGCATCTACATGGATGTTAAAATCACCCACTATAATGATTTTATCTGAACTGAGCACTAAATCAGATAAAAAGTCTGAGAAATCAGACAGAAACTCTGAGTAAGGACCAGGTGGACGATAGATAATAACAAATAAAACAGGTTTTTGATTTTCCCAATTAGGATGGACAAGACTAAGAGTCAGGCTTTCAAAAGAATTAAAACTTTGTCTGGGTCTTTGATTAATTAATAAGCTGGAATTGAAGATTGCAGCTAATCCTCCTCCTCGACCTGTGCTTCGAGCATTCTGACAGTTACTGTGACTCGGGGGTGTTGATTCATTTAAACTAACATATTCATCCTGCTGTATCCAGGTTTCTGTAAGGCAGAATAAATCAATACGTTGATCAATTATTACATCATTTACTAACAGGGACTTGGAAGAGAGAGACCTAATGTTTAATAATCCACATTTAATTGTTTTATTCTTTGGTGCAGTTGATGAAGCTGTATTATTTATTGTTTTTGAATTTTTATGCTTAAATAGCTTTTTGCTGATTTTAGCTTTGGTTTTTGGTGGTCTGGGAGCAGGCCTGACTCTATGGGGATGGGGTTTTGGGGGGATGGCAGGAGGAGAGAAGCTGCAGAGAGGCGTGTAAGACTGCAACTCTGCTTCCTGGTCTCAACCCTGGGTACTCAGGCTTTAGGAGGGTTAATAAATTTGGCCATATTTCTAGAAATGAGAGCTGCTCCATCCAAAGTGGGATGGATGCCGTCTCTCCTAACAAGACCAGGTTTTCCCCAGAAACTTTACCAATTATCTATGAAGCCCACGTCATTTTTTGGACACCACTCAGACAGCCAGTGATTCAAGGAGAACATGCGGCTAAACATGTCAGTCTGCATTGAGAGGATACCTAACCAGCTAGCATTAGCAACTACATAACCATTTTGAGTTGGTTACCAACTAAAACTATTGTACTTACATACCTTTGTCTTCTTGCTTTTTTTTCTTCCTCTAATCGCCCCCTCCCCGCCCACCCCCCATGATGTATGTGAAGGCAACAACAAGCTCATTAAAGTTTGTTATCTTTTCAATGGCTTTTCAATGAATGACATCATAAAGAAGAGAACAGCACTGGGACAAAGTTAGGATGAAAATGCTGATGGAGTCACAGCTTGTTGAGCGTAGGGGGAAATGCTAATACAGGAGCCCTCTCAGACTGCTGGTTCCCAGGATACTTAAGAGTAGAATTAATTTTACTATAGACATTATGGCTAACGACATGTCACCATACACATAAGGTGTCTCTGCTCAGCATCGGGTGGCTCTCAGGCTCCTGGGGTCCTGAGTCCCTCCCCCCAAAACCCAATGGCTTTTGCAGGGATAACTGGCCTATGGTGGGGGGGGGGGGCTGCCCATCATTGCTGGTTCTCTGGGGCTCCTGCCCTTTGGCTGTGGGGGCCCCAGCTGGGACCGCCCTCTTTCTGGCGGCTGTTCCACCTCTGCTGTTGGGACATGTCATGGTTTTTCTGTGGATGTGGTGCATGCTGAGCTGCGGAGGTTGCATCGGGGGAAGTCTGCTGGTCCTAATGGGATGGCACCTAGGCTTCTCAAGGAGTGTGCATCTGAGTTGGCTGTGCCTCTTCAGACTCTATTCAATCAGAGTCTTCGCACTGGACAAGTCCCTGTCCAGTGGAAATTGTCATGCCTTGTGCTGGTTCCTAAAGTGGAGAGACTGGCAGGGGTCAAGGACTATAGACCGGTGGCCCTGACGTCTGTTCTCATGAAGACTTTTGAGAGGCTCTTAGTCTGGGTCCTCAAGCCACAGATGGAGCAGGCTGTGGACCCATTACAGTTTGCCTATCAGGAGAGGATGGGGGTTGATGATGCAGTTTTATATGTGCTGCACAAAACTCTCTTGTTCCTGGATGAGCCAGGGGGGGTATGTTAGGATGACATGTTTTGATTTCACCAGCACCTTCAATACAATCAGGCTGCAGAGTCTGAGAGAGCAGCTGGAATTAATAGGAGTGGATACAATGTTAATCACATGGATTAACAGCTACCTCACAGAGCATCCACAGTACATCAGGTCGGGTAGCAGCATCTCAGAGACAGTAGTGACCAACATTGGGGCTCCTCAAGGTACAGTACTGTCACCTTTCCTTTTCACCATATACACTTCTGACTTCCCATATAAGTCTGAACTTTGTCACATCCAGAAATACTCAGATGATACAGCAGTGATGGCATGTTTAAAAGGAGCAGAGGAAGTGGAGTATAGAGGGCTTATTGCAGCTTTTACAGCCTGGAGTAGGAGAAATGGTCTGATCCTGAATACATCCAAGACCAAGAAGATGATTCTGGACTTCCGTCAACAGAAACTTTCCCAAAAGTCCATTGTAATTGATGGAGAGAGCATTGAAGTTGTTCAGTCCTGTAAATATCTCGGAGTTTATCTTGTCAACAAGCTGGACTGGTCAGCGCACATAAATGCAGCTTATAAGAAAGGACAGAGCAGACTCTATTTTTGAGGAATCTCAAATCCTTCAATGTCTGTAATGAGTGCCTGCACGAGTTTTACCATTCTGTTGTGGCAAGTACTGTGTTTCTCGCGGTGGCTTGTTGGGGAAAAAGCATCACCATGAAGGCCTGCAACAGGCTTGATAAGCTGATCAGAAAGTATGTTTCTGTGATGCAGACCATCCTTAACTACAGAAAACACCCTTTGCATAAGACTCCGGCAGGTCAGAGAAGCAGCCGAAGTAGCAGGCTCCTCTGCTGCGTTGTAGAACTGAGACGTTCAGGAGGTCCTTTGTTCCTGCTGCTGTAAGGCTGTACAATACCTCTTGTTGACATATGTATTTATCACGATGTGTTATATTTTTTCCTGTCTGTTTATACTAGGTGTGATTTGTGATGTTTTGTTATGTGATGTACACCTGTGTGTACTTGCTGTTGGACAAATGAATTTCCCCAGTGGGGATTAATTATCTATCTGTCTGTCTGTCTGTCTACCTCATCTTCCTCCTCCTCTTGGGTTGGATATGTGGTTTTCATTGGGATGTGTGGTCTTGGGTCTTCAGTGCTCATGTGGGGCTGCAGGCGGCCTATGTTTCCTGGGTCTATCTCTGTCTATCTGTGGCTCTGAGGGTCATTGTTGTGGCTTTTCACCCTCCTTACCAAGTGCATTTCATGACAAACACACACACAGTCATGCACACACACAAGCAATAGAACAAGTGTATGTGTATGTATACTTCTCTTTCAGGTGCTGTTTGTTGTATTTTGGGAATTTTTTTGTGTGCTTTTGTATTTTATTACAGATGCAGCAATTGCTCAAATAAAGAAAATAAAAGAAAAAAAATTAACAAGAGGAGCTTCCAATAAAGCTCCTCTTGGCACACCAAAGCTGTTTGGCACAACAAAGCATGCAGACAATAATTTTGCTTGCTTAAGCTGCCAGACAGGTTAAAAAAATAGTAGAATGGGAGGCAGAGCTTTCAGCTTTTGGGCTCCTCTTCTGTTGAACCAGCTCCCAGCTTGGATTCGGGAGACAGACACCCTCTCTATTTTTAAGATTAGGCTTAAAACTTTCCTTTTTGATCAAGCTTATAGTTAGGGCTGGATCAGGTGACCCTGAACATTCCCAGTAGGCCTAGCCTGCTGGGTTTCTTCTCCACTCTTCAGTGGTTCACAGGCTCTGACATGGGCATCCGGCTCTCCTGCTGTTTATCTGTGTAGTCATAGATGGATGATAAGCTTTAGTTGTACAACTGCTGTGACATGTTGTGACTGAATGTCTCAGCAGGTCCAGTGGTGATTTTGCCTTTTTGGTGATTTTCTCCTTCCACCCTCTTTTCTGTCAGTGAGGAACTCCTCCTGGGCTGACCATCATCTGGTCTGGATGTTTACTCGCTGGCTTTTGGGAGCATTTGCTGAGCAGAAATCTATTGCAATGACGTTGAACATGTGGAGGTGTTTGTGATGAATGTTCCTTCTGTAACTGTCAGAAAGAGTCCACCTGAGTGTGATTTGTGTCGGTTTGTTGACAGTAAACAGTCAGATCCAGAGCTGAACTCCTTATTTCTTCCCCGTTACATCAGAGCAGTGAGCTGCAGTTTGTTGTTGTTCCTCTGCAGTGTGAAATCCTGCAGCACTTTGACGGCTTCTGTTTCCTCTAAGTGACTCAGTTTGTGTTGTTGTTGTGTCTCAGTGAGAAATAAATCCAGTGTGCTTTGAGCTGCTGTTCACGGATGAAGTGAAAACCTCCTCAAACACAAACATCTATTTTCTCTTTAGAAACTCTTTGATCAGAGAGGATTATCCAGCTGTCTGTCTGCCGTCGCTCTCTGACTTCTTCACTTTCTGCACACTGACATCAGCTGCTGCTGGTTTTACAGCAGTCTCTCCTCTCTGATGGACAGATGCAGATAAATGACAGCATGAATGACATAGAAATGAGTTGCTGTTATTTGTTTCACAGCAAGAAAAATCAACACCGCACAAACATTCAGATGAAGCTGAACTGGAAGAGATTTTTCCTGCAAAAAAGCAGAGCAACAACAACAAAAAAAAATGTCAGTAAACAGGGCTGAGAAACCACAGGGGAGCAAAGTGTGTGCATTTTACTCTGAGAACCACCTCAGTGGTCCTTGTCGCAGACGGGTCCAGACAACAAAGGAGAAGCTCTGCTCTGGCCAATCAGAAGCTGACATTCTGTTTGGAAATCATGGACTCTGCATTCTCCGGGCTAAAAAGGAGATCATCGGAGCTGGTCTCAGCACACAGCTCAAAGCAGCATCCCAGTTGTATGGGGAGACATTAGTGGACATGGCAGGGGCAACTTGGACATCCGTGAAGTCTCCGATAATGTTGAACATTTTAAGTTTAGGAGCAACATCTGCTGCCATCCAGATGGTGTCTGTTTCAGGGAAGCTCTTTCTTATTTCAGGGATGATGAACAAACCACACTGAGCTCATATTCCAGCCACATGGGTCCATAACTGACCTGAATACACTCCAGACCATCACCCACTGAAACACCTGGAGCTTCATGGAACCAGCGACGCCACAAAGGAGCAGCTAGAATCTCACATCAGCAAGAACAGAAACATCTGGCTTCAACAGCAGCAGTTGGTCTCATATCAAACCCTGTAACAGATGCTCACTGTCAGCTGATTGGCCGGCTGGTTGATCTTAAATTCTGTGTAAAAACCTGAGAATCGGAGCAGCTGTTCTCCCAGCAGGCTTTGCTTTCACAGCAGAAGGATGGCTGCATGTCCACGTTGTATCATAAATAAACTGCAGAGTGAGACCTCCTCCTCCTCCTCCTCCTCTTCCTCCTGGTTACACTTCCTGCTGATGAAGGTGAATGTGAACAGGTGAAGGATAGTGTTGCAGACTGATGTTCTGCATTGCTCACACCACAAACTGAAGTTCATTAATATCATTCAGACTTTTTCTGTATGAATTTAACAATTCAACAAAACACATTTTAAATAAAAATGTTTATTAAAACTGGAGAAGAGGCTTCCTTTCCTGGAGCAACACACAGCAGCTGCTGCAGGGCGTCACTCAGCATCATTCGTTAAATAACACCCCTGAAGTGAAATGATGCAGAGCCCAGAGGACAAACTTCATAATGAGAACAAATAAATCATCTGTTTACCTTCAGACTAAATATAAAATCATCTGTTATCTGCGAACAAGGCTTTAAAGATGAAGTTGCCTTTTATCACAGGGCTAGACACTGTGACATCACAGTTTCTTTTTGAATGGAGAGATTAACACGGCTTTGAGTTAGTGTTTTCAGGTTGTTCTCAGTCTAACCTACACACAGCAGTAACAGGAAGTCCATGTATGTCCCTGCAACAGCGTAGGCTTCCTTACAGGACCACCAGGCAGTGATGAACCTTTTCCAGCCTAAAAACTTTTCAGTAAAAGTTTTTTCTTTTTTTCCCCAAAGTGTCATGAGACCAGGAAGTGAAACCTCTCGGATCAAGATTTTGTTGTGTGTGTGTGTGTCCTAGGTCCAGACTGGCAGGGTTAACAGGGCTGTTTTTGGATGACATACAGGAAGGTAACCACTGAGTGTCAGTGTTAGGAGACCAATTGTTTTCAGCTAAAAGGTAAAATGTGAACTTTTCTCTCAGATTTAAATGAAAGTATATAAGATATTCTGACAGGTTTATATTAGGTTGAAGTTAGCACAGCAAGAAGGTTCAGACCTTCCTGAGGTGTTTGTGAGTCTGATGGTCACACTCAGGTAAGGTGCTTTATTTTGTCACAGTATGCAGGTGTCTGAGTTGCAGAGGTGGCAAAAGTACAGACATTCTGTACTTAAGTAGAAGTACAAATACTTGTGTTAAAAATACTCTGATAAAGATTGAAGTGCTGGTTCAACTTCTTTACTCAAGTAAAAGTGTAAAAGTACAGGCTCAGAGTGAGAAAGTAAAAGTAACTCTTTGGGGGACTTTTCTACCAGCTATTCTTGAAAAAAGCTAACTGAACCTTGTGCTATATTAATGTAATAATAAAACAATATTATTACATGCAAGTACAAACTTAATTTCAGTCTAAATTCTAATTCTAATGAATGCATTCAGCTTGAACACTGTTATGTAAAACATGAGCAGAGATAAAGAGAGGATTAAAAAAACTATTTGCTGTTACCTACATTGTAGAGGGTGACTGCCTCAATACCTAAATGGAAAAATGAGTACACTCAGGGGTTACACTGGGATTCAGCAGGTGGGTGGACCCTAAGATCAGTTGTAGTTGCTCAGTGTGAGGAAAAGAATCACTCACAGTAATTTCTATTGTAGCTCCAGTAGATTTTCTTTGTGTGCAGCTGTGATCAGCTGCTGCTGCTCTGAGGTTTACTGCTCTGTGTGGATTTACACAACTGAATTCAACAAGATATTTCACACCCTATCTTCCATGCCCTACACTGAGAGTATAAAGTTGGTATAGAAGGTTGAATTCAATGGCTGAATCTAAGCCTAATCAGCTTAAATTCAAGCATACAGAGCTTTAGTAAATTCACCACAGTACAGTAAGCTAACCTGTTTATTCTGCACTAAACTGCAGGATTTTCATGCAACTTTTGAATAACACAAAGTCAGAATACCTCAGTTTTGCAGGATGTTTCACAATATTCAAAAACTCAGCTTCACATCATACACAGATCCAATATCTGATTTAAAAAAACTTTAAATGTCCAGCTTATCAGATGTCACTGAGCAGTTCTCTCCTGTCCCCTTTCTTCCATCTTTCTCCATCTCTGAGTCTCTCTTTCTTTTCCCTCCCTGGAAATACAGCAGCTGCTCTTTTAGCTAGCAGACACACTGTGTGACAAGCTGCACACAAACAGTTTGTGTATTTGCTGATATATGTTGAAATGATAGAAATTTATCTGTTATTATTCCTCCGTTTAGGCTCTGATCGGTTTGATGTTTGAAGGCGCAGTGACCAGAAATAAAAACTTCTCTCAGTCATTAAACCTAAAGTAACCTAGAGTCTGTTTGAAATGTAAGGAGTAGAAAGTACAGATAATTGTGTAAAAATGTAGGGAGTAAAAGTAAAAAGTTGTCAGAAAAATAAATACTCAAGTACAGATACCTGAAAAATCTACGTAAGTACAGTAATAAAGTAAATGGACTAGTTCTTATATAGTGCTTTTCTACTCAGTCAAAGCACTCAAAGCACTTATACAACACGTTTTACATTTACCCATGCACACCCATTCATACAAGCACTTCCATATTAACTAAGCTAAGTGCTTTTATTATCTAACATTCACACACATTCATACTCCGACGGTTGCGTCGGAGAGCAAATTGGGGTTAAGTACCTTGCCCAAGGATACATTGGCATGTAGCCTGGAGTAGCCAGGAATCGAACCCCTGACCTTCCGATCAGTAGGTGACCTGCTCTACCTACTGAGCTACAGCCAAAGTATTTGTACTTCATTACTTCCCACCTCTGCTGAATTGTAAAGAAGTCCACAATGAGTGAACTCGAGTCTTTCACATGTGTCTTGCAGATTTTGGGTGAAGCTGATTCAGAAAGCAAGTCGTCTAATGAGGGTTTGATGTCTCATGTTTCCAGCAGAGAAAAAGCTTCATGATGATGGTGCTCTTCTTCTTGGATTAACAAGGCCTCAGAGAAACTGAAAGTCAAACCTTCTCTGTCCTTTTTCTCTGAAACACTGAATGGAAAAGAGGAAGTGGTTTTGTAATCAGACTTTCTCTCATTGCCTCAGTAATCTGTGATCCGGTCATTCGGTGTTTGCCAGCTTGTTTTCCTCCTGGTGCTGCTGAATTGATGAAATTAACAGTGATGACAAAAGGAGGATCTCACCTGCATCCTTCATCAGATTTCATCATTCAGACATTCAGTGTGAGGCTCATTTTCAATTCAATTCAATTCAATTCAATTTTATTTATATAGCGCCAAATCACAACAAACTGTCGCCTCAAGGCGCTTTGTATTGTGGGTAAAGACCCTACAATAATACAGAGAAAACCCAACAGTCAAAACGACCCCCTATGAGCAGCACTTGGCGACAGTGGAAAGGAAAAACTCCCTTTTAACAGGAAGAAACCTCCAGCAGAACCAGGCTCAGGGAGGGGCAGTCATCTGCCGCGACCGGTTGGGCTGAGGGGAGAGAAAGACATGCTGTGGAAGAGAGCCAGAGATTAATATCAATTAATGATTAAATGCAGAGTGGAGTATAAACAAAGTAAATAAGGTGAATGAGAAACAGTGCATTATGTGAACCCCCCAGCAGACTAGGCCTATAGCAGCATAACTAAGGGATGGTTCAGGGTCACCTGATCCAGCCCTAACTATAAGCTTTATCATAAAGGAAAGTTTTAAGCCTAATCTTAAAAATAGAGAGGGTGTCTGTCTCCCGAATCCAAGCTGGAAGCTGGTTCCACAGAAGAGGCGCCTGAAAGCTGAAGGCTCTGCCTCCCATTCTACTCTTAAGTATCCGAGGAACCACAAGTAAGCCAGCAGTCTGAGAGCGAAGTGCTCTGTTGGGGCGATATGGTACTATGAGGTCTTTGAGATAAGATGGTGCCTGATTATTCAAGACCTTGTATGTGAGGAGAAGAATTTTAAATTCTATTCTAGATTTAACAGGGAGTCAATGAAGAGAAGCCAATATGGGAGAAATATGCTCTCTCTTTCTAGTCCCTGTCAGGACTCTAGCTGCAGCATTTTGGATCAGCTGAAGGCTTTTCAGGAAGCTTTTAGGACAGCCTGATAATAATGAATTACAATAATCCAGCCTAGAAGTAATAAATGCATGAATGAGCTTTTCAGCATCACTCTGAGAAAGGATGTTTCTAATTTTAGAAATATTGCGCAAATGCAAAAAAGCGGTCCTACATATTTGTTTAATATGTGCATTGAAGGACATATCCTGGTCAAAAATGACTCCAAGATTTCTCACAGTGTTACTGGA